>NC_134459.1:17433653-17734807 GCF_047948215.1 Lycorma delicatula
AAGGCTTTACATATACAGAAATGTTGCTTTAAGAAATCACACACAATTATTGTACAGCACAGCACATTATTCTAATTTCACTATTTCTAGTTCAGTTGTTAGAAAGAGAAAGCGCTGCTACCTATTGATTAATTCAAATGTAATTTATTAATGAGTAAGTCTTCCAGGTTAAAAAAAAAACAAATTTCTGTGTTATAGAATAATTTATGTTTGTTGGCATTAATTTTGCTTTAAATTTGGCAAACAGTTTAATTTATAATTATTAAATTTAGTTTTTTCAAATAGAATTGTCTGTTAGACCTCATTCTAGAAAATATTTTTAAAAATTAGATGAGAGACGGCATGGTCAAAGAGGGTAAAGACTTATGAAAATTTTACCTTTGGGTATTTTAGATATAAAAAAATCATTATCAGTAACTAATACATCAACTAAAATTCCAATCAGATAATGCTAGGGTACAAAACTAAGCTTCTATATCTTCCCACTATTTCTCATGTAATAGAGTCATCTGTTGCCAATCATACTTTCTTCACATCACTGACATTTTCACTTTTTTCATTTTGTTCTCAAGCACTCTCCGAGTCTTCTAATATTCATCTCAAATTTCTATACCAACTTCAGTAATCTCTTAAACTTTAATGCCTGCATTTCTCATTCTGTTTTTTCTTTTCCTTCTGTTATTCATTGGAATTTCATAGTTTTTCCTGCATTCATACCAAATGTTTAATAGCTTAGTATAATTTAACTTTTTACGCGTGCATCTTGTAATTTTAATCGATTATTTTACTCTTTTCGCCACACAATTTTAGTCTATAGATCTTTTACCTTAATCCAAGCATTAAATTTGTCTGTATATATCTTCCACATTTTCTCCACATCAGGTTCATCTACAGAAATTGTATTATTATTTATTTCTCATTCCATGCTTCAACTTGACTGTAACATTTCCTCCATTGCAATATTAAGGAGCAGTGATACCTCCTTGTTTTAACTCACTTCCTACACTAAAGCAATCGGTACTGTTAAAAGGGAACTTCATTCATCCACTATCTATAACTCGGTACATTTATTTAATAATCTATGCATGTATTTTTAATACCCCCCTTTTTCATTACTTGCTAAAAAATTCCTCTTTCTTAAAAAGGATGTTTTTTCTATAGTAGTAAACAACATAATTACCTTACATATAAATTGGCAAGTCTTTTCAATCAGCAATCGGCAAAAGTAATTTTTACTTTTCTTCTTTCCATTCTATTACAAACTTATTTTCATCCTATTCACAGACTGTTGATTGTGCCACCTATTAAGATTATGTTATGTCCGAAGAATAAATTTGCTTTTAAGTAGCTATCAATTAATTTATCAATTTTAAGTAGTATCAATTACAAGACAGAATGCTTACTGCAAAGTCATACTGCTGGTGAAGGTCAATTGGTGTACATTATGGAATTACAAATGCGTAACTTGCAAACTTGCACCTTGTATGCTATGCATACAATTTCAACTATTCATGTAAAACTGTATAGAATATATAGCGAGGTATTTTTAATTCACACCAGAATGGAATAAACTGTTCTGGATTCTGAATAAATGTGATTCTCATCACCTCAACATTTTCATCAATCATTGGTCACCTGCCAAATGATCACAACAGTTCCTGTTCCCTCTCTTCTAATGTACCACTCTTGGTATGTAATGTTCCTTTCATTGGGCAGTTTTTTGTAGTTTGAAAATTTCTTAGAATTTCCAGACTTTTATGCATTTTTGAAAAAATGCAAAAAACCTTTTCTGGATTCAAGAATATTTTGGTTGATGAATGAAGCACTTTTCTTTCACATTCTATCTGTTCAATGTTGGAAGGATTGAACTGTAATTTGGTCAAGTGAAGCAGTGAATTACAACAAATTGCAACCTTCTATACAGTAATATGTTTGTAATACAGTTTTTTAATCTGGGAAAGATTTAGGGAGAAGCTGTTATTTAATCTTAAAAACTCCTTTTCTTCAGTAAAATGGCATTCTATATTTCATTTGTTTTTTGTTAATATGTAGTAATCATAACATTTTAAAAAGTAATTGGCATTATTATAGTATATTTTGAGGCAGAATATACTGCTCAAAATATATTGAGAAAAAAAAATTTAGAGGAGTAAATAAAAAAGTTTATGGGATTGTATAAATTAATGAAATCTATTATTTACAAATTACTAAAATTTATCTTCACCAAGCTTCTTTTGATGTTTGAAAAAAACTTGAAAATTAAGATGATAAACTTAAAAAACTACGGCTTTGTAATACAGCACTTACCTATAACTATTCTGGAATAAGTATCTCTCTTTTTAGGATATTCAGGATCAATTACCCAAGCTTTTTCTCTCAACGATTCATAAACCGACCAGAAATTTTGTAAGCTGGATATCACAGAACAAAATTTTCTAAATATTTCACATATGTTACAGCACTGAAATAAACCAACACTTTTATAAGAGATAAATATAGTAACATTACAAAAAAATTCAAATGATCATTATTAAAAGAAAATGCAAGATTACAAAAGAAAATAACACTGAAAGGCAATGTCCTATAATATTGGAATATTTCTGGATATTTATAATGTGAAAAAATTTACTTTCTAGTAAAATTAATTTGTTTTTTTTTAATGTCGCTACACTAGAAAGTTTTCATAAAAAAATTTTAATTTTATGTAGCTTGATACATCTTTTTAAAAAAAAATGATCTCACAGACTTGCAATTTTTCCCATTTCCCAAAGAGCTAGCCAACTTAAATTTGACAAGATTATTCTTATGAAGGTCTTTAAAAAAAGTAAGCAAACACATACAAGGACATAAAGGATTAAAATAAATGGATGCAAAAAAATAAAAGCTAGAAATCTGAATCCTGAAATAGATGTCCCCTTTGATAGCATTAACATTATTAAGCACATTTTTAATTCAAAGATTAAAATTCATTAACAGATCTATTTTTAAGTAAATCATACCATGTACATCAAAACAACCACAAAAATCAGCATTTATTAAAAGCTTTTAATTTATTGTTTACTGTTTTGCTGGTTATTACAGGCCCTAAACACACATTTTTGAAAAATGTTGCAATAGTTTCATTTGACACCACTATTAAAATACTGCTTCGGCAGAATGGATTTGACAAGCTTTGATGGTGATATGCAAGATTATGTAAAAGTCATAGCTTCAAATTAAAAATTTGATATTTTTGCCAATTTATTCTTATGCGTGATGAATGGCCTAAAGAGTGGGGTGCAAACACGCATAAGAAAAATTGGCAAAAACATAACATTTTTAAGTTAAAGGTATGGCTTTCACATAATCTTACACATCACCATCAAAGCTTGTTGTCAAATCCATTCTGAGATACAGTCTTAAATTTTTTTTTACCTTTTAGTACGTTTAATTTAAGAGTGGTGTTCTTTTTTTACATATTTTTTATTTTGTTATGTGATTGTTTTTCTTCATAAAATAATGAACTATAACCAAAAACTGGGTACTGGATTGAACCGATCACTAGCAGAAAATACCGATTCCTTAGTTTAAATTTCTAATTTAACTTTCGTTATATCAATTTTCATCATTAAAAAAAAAAATATATTTTTACACAATATATTTTTTTTTTGGACTCCCTAATAATCCCATTACGAGACGCCGCCCGCTAGGTCAACCCGTCGGGAGGGCCTGCAGCTAGTATAATTTTTTTTGTGGGCGAAAAACAGAATCGCCCGGAAAACAAAAATATGAAATATTAAAATTAAATATAAAATCCAATAAGACAACAAATTTAAAACAAAATAGAAACTGAAGGTAGAATTTTAAAAACAAAATTAAAACTCAAACTACAATATTAAAAACAAAGACAAAATAAAAAATTTAAACTAAAATGTTAAATACAAAAATATACACACCATACAAAAAAGAAAACTTTAAGAGCATCATTAAAAATTATGTAAAATGCTAATACTTAAATTAAAATGTTAAACCAAAAATATACAACTACCGTAAAAAAAAGTTGAAATAAAAATACCCAGTCCAGAACTTCTTTATTATTCCCAAGCAATTTAATTTACAACGTAAGACTGCATAACGAATGCAATCCACAAAAATGTGGCATACAGTCAAGCAGCATTTGCATCGTACGCATATCTGCATTTTCTGCTGACATCAGGTGGTACCTGTGAGTAGCTCTCGTATATCCTATCTGCAATTGGCAGAGGACCACTTCCTTTTGGCGATATTTCCTGTGTCATCCCATGGCAACACAATATCTTTGACATGTCAAAGTTTGTTATCTACCGTGGCAATCCAGTCATCTTGCCATCTCACACAAAGTGCGTGTTTGACATGGTTAATAAAGTCGGATATAGTAACACAGTAACACAGGTGGTTGACAACATGCGTCTTTAGCGCACGTTCATTACCCAGAATCTGAACATGGCTAGGGATTCAGTAGAAACTCACTTATATTTTGCGATGGTTCAACTCGGCAATTGCATTGTAGATTTCGGTGACGATAGGATGTCTGGAATAAAAATTTTCTAAGGCTTGAGAGCACTACACGAGTCGCTAAAAATAAGGATATGACGATACTTAGGGTTAATCATATTCAAAGCCTTATTTATAGCGTATAGGTCAACCGTAAACACACTCGTAAGACTGGGTAGACCAAATATGTTTGTTCGATCATTAACAAATGCACATCCAACGGTATCGTTCTGTTTCGACCCATCCGTGTATACTACTGCATCTGGGTTTCCCTTGGAGAGAATATGGTGAAACATTTGCTGAAAGAAAAAAGATGGCTTTGATTCTTTATTGTATACTGTTAGGTCAAACATAAAATTAATAAGATTGATTCTAAACGGAGGATACGAACACGGAAAAATGGAAGGGCGTCAACATTTATAAGGTGTAGTAAACGCCGGGTATGAATACCTACAGGTGCAGTATAACGTGGATGGTCCTCATATCTTCAAAGGTAAAGATTTCCAAGAACTGCATCAAAAGCCGGGTGATTTGGCTATTCCTTAAGGCGGGTAAAATAAGATGCTAACGGTTCCGTCTATCCGAAAGTGATAGCTCACCGCAGTCTACAAGGATGCTTACGACTGGGCTTGATCTAAAAGCACCTATAGCAAGCCGAAGGAAAGTTCGATGTACAGCATCTAGCATTTTAAGCACGGTATTACGCGCTGAAGAGTAGGCGACACGACCGTAATCCATACGGAAACGGACCAAGGAGTAGTAAAAACGCAACATACACGACAGATAAGCACCCCAATTGGTATTGCTTTTTCAATTATTTGATGTGCTTGACCCACGGAAGGCGGCTGTCAAAAAATAAACCTAAAAATCTGACAGAAGGAGATCAATTAGCTCTCCATTGAGAAAGACGTACGGAACAAAGGGGTCTCGCAGGCGAGAAATACTGTTCTGTACTAGCCTCTCCGCTGCGGTTGTTGAACGGGACCCAAATATGTACAGCAAAATCATCAACAAATAAAGAATATGAAACAGGCGTCTGAACACATAGCTATACCGTTGATGGCTATAAAAAATAAGGTAGCACTTAATACACTTCTTGAGATACTCCATTCTCCAAATCGGCGCTACCCGAGAGAGAATCTCCAACACGAATACAGAAAGTTCGGTCATTCAGGAAACATGAAATAAGACACCGAGCGGAAAATATTTGCTAATATAGTTGTCACCGCAGAATATGATGAAAGGAGTTTTCTATCACGAAGAAGCCCAAAAATAAACTGTTTTGGTGACCCACAAATCGCACGGATCTTTTTCCACACAGTAGACGTAGGAGTAGTGCGTGAGATGGTGTCAACGTATTTCCTCCGACTTCTTCCCAGCGTCCAAAAATACCCAATGATATACCGCTCTAGCCTTATGGTACAAATTTAGATGTTCATCTGTAGGCCTGCAGTTAAATTTACCCAGTGTCTGCCGTTGTTTGCTAAAAGCGTTCCGGCAATCGTCATTCCACCAATAAGTGGAATGACGTGTGGGGCTTCCCGATGTCTATGGGATATATCTATTATCATTCTCAAGTATCATGGACGTAAAAGAGGAAAGTTGATCAAGGACGCCTGCGCCACTGAAAGACTGCGTGGGTTGGCTTTATGTTAACTGTTCCAATCCGTCTTTTCAACAATCCATTTACGTGGCCTTGTTCTCACCTCGTATTCGACATCAAAGGTAATAATAATTGGCCTGTGATCACTGCCGTGAAAGTCATCACAAACAGACCGATTAAGACGAGGGAGTAAACTCGGCGAGCATACGGAGAGGTTGATGTTGGAAAATGTACCATATGATAAAGACATGAACATGTGTGACCCATCATTCAGTAGACAAAGGTCTAAAATCTTCTCACTCTGTTTACCATATTTCCTCGAGAGGAGCAAAACGTTGAGCCCCAGGAAACATGGTGGGCATTGAAGTCTCCTAGGATTAATAACGGCAGTGGGATTTGCGTGAGCAGATTTTTCATTTCTAGAGCACTGAGCCCTGAGTTCGGTAAGAGATAAAAAATTGTAGAAGTGCAATTTGAAGGGAATAGAGACCTTTACAGTAACAGCAGGAATAAGGGTAGCTAGTGATTCCTTCTAGCAGACACCTCATTCCGCATGAAAACAGCAACACCACCACTCTCTTTACTGTCCATTAGAGAGTCATATCTCTCAGAGAAATAGCTTCTGAGCGTAATTGCATCGTATTGTAGAAGATGCGTTTCTTGGAAGCACATGATTAGTGTGGTTCACACGCGCGCGTCCATACCCTAATATCCTCAATACGGGACCGAAGACCTCTAACGTTCAACTGGATAACGTTCATAAGTAAAGGTAGTTTCTTGTTCATTTCGTGTACACTTACGCTTCTGCATCTGAAACAGAGCAGAGGGCCACCATAAGTTGTTAAATGTCCCGGATATGTCCAGAAAAATCCCTAATACGCATTTACATGGACTAGAGGAAGTTATATCCATCACCTTTAGTAAGGCATCCTCAGTGCTCTTGCCCGGTTGGAAACCATGCTGGTTGTCCATTAGCAAATGATTAGTGGCCAATCTAACAATCCTCCATGCGTGAGGGGGTTGCTGGACATGATGAAATCATGGACACTTTGCTTCTTGTCTGATGCCTTTTTTTTTCTTTTTTTTTGTGGATGTACAGTATCATTGATTTTTGTTTACTTTATGATTTATTTGTATTTTGTTATTACTGTTTTTTTTCACTGTACTGTAGTACTGAATTAATTTGTATTAAGTTTTGCCACTGCATCTGATTGTATCATTATTATGTTCATTCATTAGATGTAGACTGCACACGAGGGTGCCAGATCATAACTGTTTGATTATCTGTGTATTGATGCTGCAGGTCTTTGCTGCTTCCTGCTGCAAGTATGTATTTAATTATATGAACTACGGTGTATATTATGATGTACTGTATTATATTGTTGATGTTTGTTTGTATAGTGTGTATTATGCTGCAGGTCTTCGCTGCTTCATGTTGTAAATATGTATTTGTGGTATGAACTATGGTGTTTTTGATGTTTTGTATTATAAAGATTGTTGTTATTTTCCTATTGATATCCTCTTCAGTCCCCACGTACACACTTGTGTACAAATACATTTAATGGTATAATTTCTTAAATATTATGTTGTTGCTGGTTTTAAAGTGTTCAGAGCACTCTCTACAGTGTATACTTGGTAATAGAATGAATTCAAATAGTTCAAGTCAAGAAAGAATCACATCAGAAAAATGGCTTCTATAAGGAATACACCAACCCCATCTTCTTCATGAGCTTCGGGTATGTTATTTAACTAAATGCATTTTCTTTTATTTTTTAAATGTAAGTTATTATCTTTTTCAAAAGATATTATTTAAAGTATATTTGTAGTAAAACATAGAAATTTTACAAAGGTAGATGTTAGAAAGTCTAACAAAGTAATTTGTACATGTGTATGTACATTGGATCTCTGCCTACTAATTAGCTTTTAAATATTTGTGCACAGTTGTGTACTTTGGGTCTGTGTAGCAACTTTAAGCCAAATATTGTTATTGATTGTTAATTGTTTAGTTGAGGTACTATAATCTTGAGGCATTTTAATTGTATAAAATTGGAAATAAAGTAATGAATTATATTTTTGAAAATTTAATTTGCAATTTTTAGCTTGCATTACCTAAAACATAACTTCAATTTATGTTTCAGAAACTTCATTTGGAAATGTACCTCTAACAGATGAACAACTCTTTAAAGCACTGAACAATAGTGATTGGGAGGTTGACGATGAAGATTTAGATGTTAATTATGTTCCTTCTTCACTTGATAGAGAAGAATGACACAGATTCAGATTTCAGAACTTCAACAGACTCTGCCACTGTTGAAGTTTGCCACCAACCTAATCACACTGTTAATAAAGAAGGTAATAGAATAAGTAGAGTAAATATTAACCAACAAAGAAGTGTTAATGTGAGAAGGCAAAGTATAGAACACGGTAGGGGTAGATTGACAACACACCTCCCCTGATAGGTCTTTTAAACGGGAAAGAACTATCAATAAGTGGCAAGGAAAAAACTGAAAAAAGTTTCCTCAGTTTACAGACCAAACTGAGAATTATCAGTACAGAGAAGGCTGGAACCCAGTCCAATACTTTTACGAGTATTTTGACAACAAATTTTTTCAATTACTTGAAGAACAAACTAATAATCATCATTACCATTTGACCACTGGGAGAGTTCTTAAAACTTCTCTCAAAGAAATGAAAACATTTGTTGGAATAACATTAATTATGAGCACTCTGGGGCATCCTCAAATATGTTTGTACTGGGATTTAAAAAATACTGATATTTTTTAAAATAGATTGTATTTCCAAGGCTATGGCTCGTGATCGATATTTTACAATTCGATCATTTCTACATGTTGTGGACAACAATAATGTTAGTGCAGAAATGAGAGCTTTGGATAAGCTGTGGAAAGTCAGACCAATAATCGATAAATTCCGTGCTACAGTATTAAAAATCCCCACAGAACCAGATGTCAGCATTGATGAACAAATAATTCCTTTTACAGGTCACGTTGCTGTTCATCAATTTACACCAAGGAAGCCTAATCCCACTGGTTCAAAGAATTATATTCTGTCAACTAAAATGTGATTAATACTAGAGTTTGAAGTGTATCAGGGTACAACAACCAGATTTCCACCTGAAGAAGAAGGTTGAATGAAATTAGGTAGCGGTGGCCAAACAGTATTACGACCCAGTAAAACTTGCCTGCCAGGTACAAATTTATATTTTGATAGATATTTTACTGGTGTTGTACTACTTGAGGGTTTAAAGGCGAAAGGCATATCAGGTACTGGTACTATAACATGTTGACTGCCACACTTATTTAACAAGTTATGTATGGCTGGCCGTGAGATCCCATAAGGGATCTCACCAAATTGTATGACCAGGCCATGAGATCCCATTTGGAATCTCAAGTCGAATTAGTTTGTAACCTACTGTGTCTCCATATGGAATCTCACTGTGCATGTTTTTTTAAGTAGAAATGTTCACTAAATTCTAACCTTTAAACTGATCTATTTAGTGCTCTAATACCTAAATCATACAAATGTTATAGGAATTTAAAATTTCATCAAGTTTAGGCACTATATATTCGGAAATAACACTTAGATTTGAGTAATTATAACATTTTAAAGTTTCAAACAACCAATAAATAACAAGGTTGGCCAACCCTGTATATTATTATATGTACCATTTGTTTTTACAAATATTAATAATCTCATACATAATAACATAACCTAAGTTTCATAACTTGTTCAGAAAGTGTCTAATTTTTGGTAATCGTATATATATTTACATTCGCATGTTTTACATAGTTACGTTGTTTCTAATTTGAATAGAAATGGAAGTAAATGAAATTTTTGAGTATTTAATGAATAGTGATGAAGAAGATTCAACACAGTTTTTGATTCAGATTTGGACCCAGAATATGCACCTAGCAGTAATACTTCTGAAGAAAGTGAAATTGATATTTCTGGTAATGCTAGCAATAATAATGTAAGTACAAATAATGATAATGACATTG
This sequence comes from Lycorma delicatula, assembly GCF_047948215.1. NCBI lineage: Eukaryota > Metazoa > Arthropoda > Insecta > Hemiptera > Fulgoridae > Lycorma > Lycorma delicatula. The sequence goes on from NC_134459.1 coordinate 17,443,785, forward strand.
ACGACTTATTAACATGGAATGATGATGATGGGTCCCGTAACAATTTTGTTTTTTTTTTTTGTTCGTGGGCGAAAAACACCTGGGCATTATAATCGCCCAGTAGTTATTATTAAAAGGGTAAAATAATTCTAAAATAATAAACCATACAAGGTGTAAACATAATATTAATCATATAATAAAAATTTACTAAAACAAGCCAAGAAGACAAAATAAAACCCAAAACTAATACCACAGACAAAGTTGATAAAATATAAAAGTTAAGATAATAGAATAAAGAAAGTAGAAAAACTTACCTAACTCCGATGGGTTGTGCAAAAATCCCCTCTCCGGATAGTAAAATTAAACACATAGAACCAAAAAATCAAATCGAAAATAAAGGTTAAAATTATTAAAAAAACTCTGCTTACAGAAAAACATATATGGGTATATTAAATCCTTTGCAGTAACCCAGTACTATGCAAAAAGAGAAACATCCGTTCCAAAATCCCGCCATCATTGCACAAGATATCACGAATGCTGCTGGGTATATTAAACTTACGACGCAACGCCGCATAACATATGCAGTCCACGAGAATGTGGTATACAGTCATGCGGCAGTTACATCGTGTGCACAGGGGTGGGTCTTCTCCTGACATTAGATATTCGTGTGTGATCCTCGTATGCCCCAACCATAACCGGCAGAGGACCACTTCCTCACGACGAGAGTTCCTGCAAGAGGAGCCCCACGGCAACAATTTTGTATACAATCCAGAAAACATAAGTGTTGGAATAAATCCTGATTTTATTGAAACGTTAATTGATGGAACTCCTATTGATTTTTATTATTTATTTTTTGATTCAGAAACTATAAATGTTATAGTAAACGAGACGAATAAATATGCAGATAAGCAGCTCCAGCTCGAGCTTCTTAGTTGTTCAAAAATAAAAAAGTGGATCCCAACTACGAATGGGGAAATAAAAAAAGTTTTTGGGCTCATAATTTGGATGGGCTTACTTAAATTACCTTCAATAGCAAGTTATTGGAGTATGTTAGAAGTAGTTCACAATAAAACACATAAGTATATGTCAAGGAATAGGTTTGAGTTATTACTCAACACACTTTTGTGATGAAACTGAAAGCCCTGATAGGTTAGGTAAAATAAAGGGTGTTGTTGATTCATTGGTTGAGAAATTTAATTTTTACTATCAACCAGAGAGAGATGTTGTAATAGATGGAATCCATTGTTCCATTCACGGGGCGATTGGCATTTAAACAATTCATTAAAAATAAACATCATCGGTATGGGATTAAGATATTTAAGACATGCTCCCCTTCTTGCTATACTACAGGAATGAGAATTTATTCTGGTAAACAAGTGGGCAACGGTAAAAATCTGACAAAAAATGTTGTCATGGATTTAATGAAACCATATTTAAATTTCAGGACACTTTATACCGATAATTTTTACACGAATATAGATCTTGCACATGAATTGAATAAACAGTCTACGCATTTAGTTGGTACTCTCAGGTCTAATAGATAGAAAGAATCCTAAGGTATTGGTTAGCAAAAAATTAAAAAAAGGAGAGTTTATGTATGTCACTTAAAAGCTCAACCAATCTTACGATTTGTAAATGGAAGGGAGAACATAAGAGAGACCTTCTAATGTTAAGAACAACTGACCCTCCATTAATGGTAGCAGTTGTTAAGCGAAATAAAGTTATTTCAAAGCCAAAAGTTGTTTTACATTACAATAACGGGAAATCTGCTATTGATCTCGCAGATCAACTTTCGTCCTATAATTCACCACTCAGGAAATTGCTTGAAAACCGCTCAGGAAATCAAAGTGGTATAGAAAAACAGCTATAGATGTTATTTGTAACACAGCTGTTGTGAATTCATTATTTATTTACAGCTGTAACTAAAAGAAATCTCTCAATAACTGAATTTCTGGACCTTGGACCTTGCTTGTACAAGAATTAATATTAATTAAAAGTGATGATACACAACTTGATAATTCAGTAGCTGATAACAAAGAGCACCAACTTGTTTCGGCTAAGAGTCGTTATTGCTACATGTTAAAAACATAGTTCTGCAAGATCATATGCACAAGCACAATCACACTCCAAGAAAACACGTACTAAATGCTCAGTCTGTTTAGTATACTACTGCCAAGACTGTTTCTGTTTTGAACATAAAATAAGGAAATAGACATTCTTTTTTAAAATTTCATATATTTGAAATTATATATCTTTTCATTTATTATCTTTATTTTATTATTGTTTATTACTATTTTATTTATTATCTTTTAAAAGTATATGTACACTTTTTTTGTAAAATTGATAAAAATATACTATAATAACTTGCCTAACAGAACATCTTTTACCTTTGAAATCCTAATAATATGTGAAATTAATACAGTAACAAAAATAAGCGTTACTAGGAGGCCACGAGATCCCATATGGGATCTACCATAATACCAATAAAATTACATTCATAATATGGTAAAAACAATCTGCAATATTGAGTTAATATCTGACCAATAAGTACAGTGGCTGGAAACATTGCTTTTACATGGCCACGTAGCAACATTAGGTGAGACTCCAAACGGGATCTCATGGCAGCCAACGTGATAATAAAAAATAGGTTCCCCAACATTGATTTTATGTCTGATGCTGGGTTAGCAAAGACAGGAAAAGGAACACATGACATTAAAATTAGAAATGATGAAGAAGTCCTTTGTCTTAAATGGGTAGATAATACAGTTATTACTTCGGCTTCTACAGTTCAGGGTGGAACCCTTTTCTGATATTCAAAGGCTGAAAAAGCGTATGTTAATGTGCCAATGCCTGACATAGTAAGACAGTGCAATTCAAATATGGGAGGAGTTGACCTACATAACCATCTTATTGCTCACTACAGGTCTTATCACCGAACCGTTATTGCTCACTACAGGTCTTATCACCAAACCGTTAAATGGCCAGTAAGATTTTTTGAACATTTCAAGAACATGGCATGCGTCAACATCTGGCTGACCTACAGAAACGACTCTAAAAGATTTGGTATTAAAAAATCAAACATAATAGATCTTCATTATTTTAAAATGCAAATTGCAGAACTATTAATTATTGATGGTGACAAGAAATACCATGATGACTCAGAAAATGACTCAAGTAATGATGAACTACCACCTCAAAAAAGACAAGCTGGAAGACCAGGTAATGTTTCTCTGCCTCGCCCAGAAAAAAGGATAAAATCTATCCTACACCTTCCTGAAGCGATGGATTTGACGACAGCCCAGCGATGCCAGAGACCTGGTTGCAGAGGAAGGAGTAGAATTCGCTGCACCAAGTGTAAAGTGTACTTATGTGTACTAAAGGAAAGAAATTGTTTTTTTTTATTTTCATAAAAGTTAGTCATTAAATACTTAATTATTAGATGTAAATTATTATATTGTTTCAGTTATTTTATAAAATTTGTCCATGTTCAATTTTTATTAAGATTTTCAGTTTCATATAAATTAGTATTTTTTTAAAGAGCATGGCATTGAAAAATAAAATGTTTGTTTCAATTAGTGTTTTCATGAAAAAATTGTTTTAGGTTACTGAAATTGTAATACTGAAATCTTTCTCTTTGAGTTTCATGTCATTTGTACAATTTTCCATGTCTAATTGTTTTTAATATTTTCATTTGTATTGAATTATAAAAAAATATTTTCAATAAGTGTTGTTATTTTGCATTATTTACTCCTCAGCAAAATATTTGTGAACTAACAACATTCAGAATGACTGAGACCTATTATGCACATTTGTGTACAAAATTAAGTGTGGGTGATCTCCCCTTCTGAAGTAATGCTTTTTTAAGCTGTGCCAGGGGGGGGGTTGATAGACAGGGAGTGGAGGTTTAGTCGGTAGTACACAGGAATACATACACACTTATTAGCATCTTGCGGAACATGTCAGTGAGCCTGACACTGCTTAGGCGCCCATAAATGGGGTTCCTCCACCTCATAAAAAAAAAAACTACTATAAACAAGAGGAGCAAAGAAACGGAAAAACCCTTGCCAATACTAAAATATAATGAATATATGTCGGGCATTGATAAACAAGATCTACTGCTAAGTTATTATCCTTGTTAAAGAAAAACATTAAGGTGCTATAAAAACACTTTCATACATATCCTTCAGATGTGTGTCCTGAATTCATTTCTCCTTTATAACAAATATCAAGTTAATGAGAGAATTACTTTTTTTTCACCTCAAACTCAATCATAAAAAAGTCTTTTGGTACCACCGGATCAAAGGAGGGGGCATTCAAAACATCCACAATGTGACCATTTCCAAAAAAGTTAAAGACTGGTTGTAACAATAAAACGCTTAGGAAACGATCTCTCATATGTTATCAACATGGAAAGTGCAGACACACTATTTATAAATGTGCGGCTTTTTTTGTTTCTAGATAAACCAGCATCATGTCTTAACGAGTATTTTAAATTATGTTACTAATAATAACAAAAGAAAGTGTGTAAATAAGAAATGTCATGTAAATATTTTAAAAAATTATGCAGTGTTTTAATAGTTCAGTGATTCAATGAATAAAGAAGAAATGTTTGCTGTAAAATATAGGTAATTACCATTTTCTACAATCTTACAACCTAAATTTAGTATGGATAATAAAAATGTTTATGTGCATGAGTATCGTCTGCATATCAAAAATACAGATGAAATATGCTAATCATGTACAAGTGCGTTACATGTTCATTATAGGAAGGATTTAAAAATTTTAAGACATTTTTCACATTTCCATTACAGTATTTTCTAAATAAATAAATTATAAACAAAATTTAAATCAGCACTAGAATAATAGCCAATTATGAGACCACACAGCAAAGACGTTAATTGATGTTAAAGAAAGGAGAACAAGAAATACAAAATTTCCTTTGAGAGGGTCGAATTGCAACTGTGGTACACTAATTTTCCCACAGCTTAGAAGAAATGCAATGACATCCAAAGTTCGTTGAATGATAACCTAATACCTAAGTGTCATTATAATGCTCTTTAACATGACTAATGTGTTATTTTAAACTAGTGTATTTTTGTTAAATGTTTCCACTATCGTAAGAATAATACAATTAAGATAGGTAAAATAACGATTAATAAAAAACTAAATTATCATAAAAAATTTTGAAGTTTAAGAAATCATATAATTACACTGTTAACTAAATGTACCTAAAGCAGGTTTTACTTTATTTTTTGTGTATTGCTTTTACTTTTATTTTAATAAAAATAAAATGTTTCAATTTTCCAGTTAACTGTCATGAGTAGTTTTCTAAAAATATCTTTAAAATTTGTTTTTTACCTGCACATTCAGCACCAAACAATTGTGTAATCTTGGGTAACCAATAATATTTTCTTATAAATATTGAAACCAAAAAAATACTTAACTCTTTTTCAAAATGTTCTACAAAAACTCTGCTTTGTGAGCAGAAGAAAGAATTTAGTAAAGAACAATTTTTATTTTTTAATAGTAAACAACAATTTTTATTTTTTAATTTTCTTGAAATGTACTATTTTGAGATGTGCCAGTATTATATTAGCTGAGCAATATATAGACAATGCTACTCTAAATATTATAACTACTCTACACACAATTGGAACTGCTCAACTTCTTTAAACTGTGAATTCATTGCTTCTACCATCTTTTCCATTTCTTTTACCTGTACAATAAGAAAATGAAATAGAGGAATTTATGAAGAGCTAAAAAACACAATTGAAAAAAAAATTTAAGCATCATAATGTATTTATATAGATTTTTTTTCTAAATTTGGTTTTACTTCTAAAGAAGATATGTTATTTAAACTGAAACAGCAGTTTTTCACTATAATTTATCATAATTTTTACACAGGGATATTTTACATAATAAAACTAAGTTAAATTTTTCTAAGTTAGATTTTACAAATCTAACTTAAACAATGGTAACAATTTTATAAGATTACAACAATTTATGTATGCAAATAAGCTTTAATATAGTAAATAAATTATATTTCACTTAACTGCAATAAAAAAAAAGCTATAAAATAGTAATACCAAAACAAAATAAATATTAATGACTTAATTATTCAATGTTTGAGTACAACTGCAAAAAAAGGTCAAAATGTTCAGTAAAAAAAATTTGGATCCCATTTGATGGTGTTTGACAGCTACTTATCTTTTAACATTTTTAATAATAGGCACAATCTGAAAAATAGATATGTCATTGAAGTAATAGTATATAATAATAATATATAGTCAAAAAGAATCACAGTCATTAACACCAAATATACAGGGTGTCCCATATAAAACGCAACCCAACCTTATATTGGTAGGTATTGAAATAATAAAAAGGCATGTGTAAATGTACATGTAATTTTTATTATTACCATCCATTACCTTACATTTAGAGTAAATGTTGGAAGTGGCCGCCATCTTCTTGAATACAAGCTTCAATTCTTTTTACAGCATTTCTTGCAACTTTTTTCAAAGTTTGTGGCTGGATATTTAATACAGCTTGTTCAATATTGACTTTCAATTGTTCAAGTGTTCGTGGTTTGTTGCTGTAGGCTTTTTCTTTGAGGTAACCCCGTAGAAAAAAATCCACCGCAGTCAAATCTGGAGATCTTGGTGGCCACAAGCCTCAACCGATAACACGATTACCAAAGAATTCCTTAACGAAATCAGAAGTTGAACCCGCGTAGTGCAATGTCGCACCGTCATGTTGTAGCCAGCAGTGTCTGTCTTCCTCTTCCAAGAGTGCAATGAACTGAAATAAAATATCCTGATATCGTTCTGCATTAATGGTGTACTCGAAAAAATAGGACCGATTATTTTCTTCCATGATACCATGCACCACACGCCCAACTTCTGCGGGTGTAATTGTTTTTCGTGATAAACGTGGGGATTTTTAGCACTCCAAATTCTACTGTTTTGGCTGGTTTACATAGCTATCCAAATGAAACTGTGCTTCATCTGTGAAAAAAAATGAATCCATAACGTTAATTCCCTCATGCAGAAATCGACGGAACAATTGACAATATTGTAGCAATTTTTCTTTGTCGGGCTCAAGAAGTTGATGAACCGTTTGAATGCGATAAGGTCGTAATTATAATTGTTTGGTCGCCTGATGAACAGTCAATTTAGACAAATTAATTTCTGCAGACAAACGTCTGATCGATTTATTTGGCGAGGCGAGTAATCGGTCTTTGATTCAGTGACTGTATCTGTATTCAACACTGACGCAGATCTTTTGTCTTCCTTAATTTTGCAACTAACCTTAATACTGATGTTTTGTTAGGAGCTGGTTTATCTGGGTACTTATGGCGAAACAAATCTTGCACTGCAACCACTGATTTCGTACTGAAGTACGACTCAACAATGAAAACACGTTCATCTAGCGAAAACACAATCTTGTCTCTAGCAATACACTGGACGTTATGATTGCATTGTTGTTACTATCGGTAGTGTTCTACTGCGTCGCCGCGATGTTCAGATGTTGGACGAGTCCATTTCAGTAACGAGTAAGGGAGTAAGCTTGACTTTTGAAATTTCATGGATGAGTGATTGATGGGTTGCGTTTTATATGGGACACTCTGTAGTTATATTTTAAATATAGAAATTTAAAGTTAAAATAACTGATATTTTAAGTACAGATCTTATCCAGCTTATTTTTTGAGACTTATAAATTTATTTATTGTCAAAATGAAATTCAATTTAATAAGTCAACACAATTTGGTGAAGTGTAATAAGACTAAAAAAAAATATTACCTAAACAAAAATATGGATACTCTTGTACATTGGGAAAAAAAATCAGATATATATATTTAATTGATCAACCCAAGTACAGAATAATTGGTACAGAGGAGTATGGTAATTAAAAGCCGTATTTTTAAAAAGTTTTTAAAATGTTTGTACCAAACTTCAACTTTTTTGACCAATAGGTTTTTGAGATTTGAGGCAAAAACTATTTAGAAATAATACTGAATATCCTCTACCCTTAAATCTCATTGGCTTAAACTTTGGAATTTTAAATAACTAGTCATCAATGCCCCTATATAGAAATATTTTAAGCCATTTTTGAACAATTTATTTTGAGGCAGTCTGCCAGTCTATTAATGACGATACAGGCCAATGTATGTGCATAAATAAATGCATATTCCAAAAATTTCTATAACTCTTCTTTTTTTAGACTAAGGGAAGCTCTTAAAATATCCAACATTTTCAAAATACTGATCCCTGAATTTCAGCCCACTATACTTTCCCTATATAGCTACGCTGCTGCTGCTGCTGCAGCAATAAACTGTAGATTTTTTTTATACTTTTTAAAATATTTTTGCAAGGAAAGTAAATCTATGTGATAACTGTAGTAAAATTATTAATCACTATTTTATATATTAATATAGACATGGTATTTAAAAACATTCTCAAAATCAGTGAAAATGTATAATAAACTGTATGAAACTGAAGGATATAGGGTATGAGTACAGTAATGAATTACAATACAACCCTGAGCAATGTAAGAATTGAAGATGAAATGATGTTTAACAGGTAGGAGCGTAAATGGAACTGCAAGCCACCATCTTTATTGGACTCAGATGAAATTCACTTGTTTGTTTTAAACAATGAATCATGAGTGACTTGTAATTGTCCCAAAGTTATGAGTAGCCTTGACAGTAATCATATTTAAGAACAAGATATAACTACACTCAGTCCAGTTATAGTACTATATAAAAACAAATTCAAATATTTCTTCCAAACACATAACCAAAGTAATAAATGAAAAATTATCTTGTAGAACAAAAATTCTAGCAAATTAGAACAAACCTTTTTTTTAGATGTTCTATGACATCTTTTATATCGTGTTTTAACTTTTGTATTCTGGTGTTCCTCTTCTTTTTGTTCATTTTCATAAAGTTCCTTACACTCTAACTGTTTCTTCCTACGTGGAGTAATTGAATATGATCTACGAGGTGGCTGTAATACAAAATGAAATAATTTAGTAAAAAATATGGCACGCTGAAGCAAAGGTAATCATAAAAACATGTAACCAAAAGGAGAATAGTATTGAATTAAATATTTTGGAATGGAAACATAATATACTATGTGTAGGAGATTTGATTATACACAAAATTACAATGAATGGATGAAATATAATAGGCAAAAACAACAAGATTACTCAAACAAGGCCTACTTTCTTGTAGAAAGTGTCCTCTTTTTTATATATAAATCTTACTGAAATAAAACATCTGTGTAAACAGACCAACATTTTAAAACAACAAAAGTAAAATACAGAATGAATAAATAATACCCAATTTTTTTAATTTCATTTTAAATTATTTCATATCTTGTAGGTTGGTGTCTATCTTTAAAATTTGTTCAATAATAACATTTTATATTTAAAAGTAATAACTTATCCTTACGCATCCAAAAGTTTATTTGTACACCAAAATTTTCATAAGTTTACAAATTAAACATACGTGAATAACGTAAAATTTTATTAGATTTAAATTATTTTTTATTAAGTAAAATATATATATAAACTAACTGTACTATTTAAAATAATTACATTATATTACTTTGCCTACCTTGGTGAAATGTCTATCAGCTTCAATGTGATTTTCTTTGTCATCTTCATGATTAGCTCCCTTTTGTCTTTCTTGTCCAGTAACATCTATATCAGTCACACTACTTGACTCGCACCTGCTTTTATTGGAGTGATCGTAACAGTCTAATGAAGAATTACAAAAAGCTGGTCTACGATTAACTGTATTATATTCATAAATTGCTTTAGGTAATTTTCTACCTCTTTTTTTTGATACAGTTGATTCATTTTCAACCTCTTTTTTTAATAAACTAATAATTTCACGAATAGAAGTTTGTTGAATAGGCAAATTTTCAACCAATTGTTCTCTGTTATTTGTGACAGATATTTGATTATTTAAATTAATACTTCCAACTGAATCACTATTACACGTGTCAAAATCAAATCCATTAAACTCAGCTTGTTCATCATCATCATCATCATTATTAGAATCATAATCAAAATGCGAGATATACTTATTTTTTAAATCTCCCTCACTTAAATGTACTTGAGAATTATGAATTCTAGCAAGACAAAACGTTGACCTAACCGGTGTAGATGCAGTTAGCCTTTTAACAAAATGATTATTATAATCTACATCACTGCTATTTATTGAACTTGTACACAAAGGACCAACTTGAATACCTTCATCCAACCTAGAATGTTCAGGTAATGGACTTTGTAAATTAGATGTACAAACTGAAGCATCATCTGGTGGCCTACTATCAGGTGAAAGAATGGATGAATTAACAATATGATTACTATGAAAAGTAACTGCTACAGCATTACCATTATCATTACCATCATGGCTAAATTCATTAAAATTATTTTGTGGAGTGATATCATTAGATATTTCTATAATATTTTTATTTGCAGAACAATTATCAACATTACATGTTTTATATGAGGTATTTAAATTTTTTGTTATCTGTGATAAATTTTGTTCATTTAAATTATGAGTTGTCGTATTACTTTGTTCAGTGATGGGTTTTTTCAATGTATTTTTAACATAAGAATGAGCCTTGATTTGTTCAATACTAATAATACTATTCTTTGAAGTTTCTCTTACGCTAACTGAATCTGTTTTAACCGGTTTATGCAATTCTGTGATTTTTGTAGCAGTGTTACAATTAACTTCTTTATCAGTCCTTAAAATCACTGTTCTTTGTGGTACATCATTCATCATGTGGTACGATTTAACATTCATATTTTTAAATAAAACTCTTTTTTTTTCTTTATAAGTTTTAATACGCCGTTTCTTTTTAACTCGTGGTTCTTCATTTTCATCAACTTCAAATTCATATACTGCATTTTTATCTGTAACATTAGGTGGTGTTAAACGAAAACTACTTCTACTGATAGCTGATTGAGTATATACAGGAATTCTATTTTCATTACATTTAGATGTGATAGTTGATGAAGGAGATTTTAACTCGCCATTTTCGTTAAAGCATATATTTGATTTATTTGTTCTACATGAAATTTTACTTTTGTTCGCAACTTCAAATGACATTAGTCTATGCTGTTCATCAGAATTAACTTTTCTAGGTATGATTTGAGTAATGTGAGATGAAAAATGTACCATCTTATGTTTCTGTTCAACACAGCTATTAGCAACCGCATTTTTACGGACTCGCAGTACTCTATCCATCACTGCCAACATTATAAGCAAACACAAATAGTATTAAATAAAAACATATAATAATGATAATAATACAAAGATTTATTTATTGAATAATGAATAAAATTAATATAAACAGAGTATAAAGGCCAGAATTTTTAACAGTGGTTTTAGATATCAATACAATTCAATCCTTAAAATGTCTTTTTATTTTTTCACTGAACTTGATAAATGTAATTACTTTAAAATGATTCCACTAAGGAAATTGCAGTAATCAGATTTGAATGGTCCTCTAGAACAATTTTCAAGTAATCTGATGAATCATTTATAATTACAGATGGTTAAACGGACCCAATATTTTTTTATTACAAACTTAAAAAATGTACTTTTAGACAACAAATGTTTCTGGTTTACATCTTACATTATGAAAATTAGGTGGAGATATGGTTTTCGAACTTGTTTTATTCATTTTTTCAGGTCAAACAATAAAGTTTATCCCTTAATCTAGGTTTCTAGAATTTCAATGTGGTTTTATTTTACTCTTTGCCCAGTAATCAGGGCAAAATGTTTCACTAGCTTTTCTGAAACTTTTCTGAACCCAGGATATGTGAATTTTTTTTATTATTTTTGTTAGTATAATGAGCTCAGAAAGCACAGTAACATTCTGTGTATTGTACAATACGAGAGTGGTAAATCAAATAGAACAGAGTTCAGTTCAAGAAAACATAGCAGTTTCTGACAGTGAAGAAAGTCAGAGATTGAAAAATCATACAAGTCCTGATAGTGATAATGACATTTATGACTGTTGAAGATAGTGGAGCAAGGCAAAGAAATTCTGCAGCAAGCTCAGGGGTGTACCTTCTAAGGATGTAGAGATTTACTGGAAGGTGGAGCCTCCAAAACTACACAGATGACTAGCTGCCCAAAACATTATCAAAAATGCACCTGGTGTCACAAGATATGCATCTTTTAGAACAACATACTTAGTGAGATTGTTTCCATTTTATTTTCAGTTCTATTAAAAATAAAGTAATAAAAAAGTGATTACATTGAGAAGGCGCTTGTTTATGGAGAAAAATTGAAGAATTTAGACAAAAATTTAATTTAATTTAAGGTAGAAGTTTGACCAGAAATTTATTATCCTAAATGAAAATGTAATAATCTATGAACAATTAGTTGACTTTTGCGGCCGTTGCCCTTTCAAACAATATAATCCCACAAACCTAGTATAAGTATGGTATAAAGATATGGACATTAAGTGATAGTAATACTTCTTACACGCTGAATTTGCAAGTTTATACCATAAAAGAATCAGGTGGCCTGCTAAAGAAGAATCAGGGAGCAAGAAGTGTGTGGGATTTCACTGGTGATCTCAGAGATCACAATGTTACAGTAGGTAACTTTTTTACAACTTATAATTTAAGGCAGCTTCTTCCAAGATGTAAAATAACTATGCTTGGTACTGTAAGAAAAAATAGAAAAGAATTGCTGATGCAAATGACAAATAAGGACTTTTAACAGTTCACTGTTCTTTTTTGTTAATACAACAGTAGTAAACTATGTTCAAAAAAAGCAAAAGTGTTGTATTTATGAGTACTTTACATACTGGAGTAAAGATAAGTGCAAGAACTGACAAAAAAATTCACAAATCATAAATTATAATGCCACTAAAGTATAATGCCACTAAAGTATAATGCAATTCAGTGGATTGCAAGTACTGCATAACTGCTGTAAATTGTTGCCAGTACAGTGTAGTGTAAGTTAAGTAACTCTGCATGCATGCGTGTTTTAATTGGTGTTATACTGCAGCAATGCCTTATTTTCAACATGGTATTTATCTTGGGGGTTGTGTGATGGAAATGCAATTGCTGCTGCTACTGCAGAATATCAAGACATTTTTTTATCCGCAGAGTTCCAAATCGTAAAACATTTCACAAGCTACGAAAAACAGATACACTTCCCAACATTAGTCTTCATCACGATCATTCTGCCCATCATGACAAAACCTTTATAATTATAATACCATCTTTATATTATAATTCACTAATGCCTTTAGTCAAGTTTAGATACACTTGACTGCCTTATAGCCATACCCTTGTAAACACAAAACTAACTGTTGGCCATTGATAATTTTTTACAACATATTTGACATATCTGCCTACAATTCATCACTTAAACCAAACTGGAATATAAAATCAGTCGTATATAAAATCAAGAAAATACATCTTTAGAACATTAAACTCAATAAACATTGTGACAGTATGCAAGGTCAAGATAAAATTTTCCTCCCTAAGAACTTCTGACGATGAAGTTACAAGGATGTGTTACAATGAAGTTACATGCATGGTGCAAGTTTTGTTCTTCAAAAATTGACAATAAAACCAACATTATTTGTTCTAAATGAAGCCAAACATTTATGCAAACAACATGTGACTTACTACTGTCTTAACTGTAAATAAAAATATTTTTGTAAGTTTCATTATATTTATGTACTGCTGTAATTTCAAGTGAAATTTTCATATTCTAACATATTTTCCACTTACTGTTTTCATCTATTACATTTAGTTTTAAATTTATTTTTTAACTCTATACAACATTGTGCTTAGAAATTGTAAAATATCGAACAGTAGGCTATTCAAGTAAATGTATTTGTAATTGTCATCATTGATTTCTCATTATCCAATTTATTTATACTCTTATTATGTTTCATAAATACATAAGTATTATTATTTACTAAACTGTATTTTAACCAGAATCTTTACACACAATTAAAATAATTTCATAAAAAATATTTCACAGGTCATATTGATCCGAAGAACAGTATTGTAACAATACTGGTATAATGGACCTGAGTAATGGATTCCTGCCAATTAAGAAGAAAGTACAAAAAAATAATTATGAACGGAATCCAGAAGGGAACTAAATGGAATCCTTTTTCTAAGGATAACAGGTCTGTTTAACAATTGTTGTTTATAATACTGACAACAACACACCTAACAGATGCTCCATGAGAAGAATTACCGGACCAGAGTAGGAATTCATGGGAAAATGTAAGAAGATCATTCTCATGCTAAAACTTAGGTCTGGTTCTGCAGGTCAAGAGGATAGTTGTATAAATACTCCAGGAAAGACGAGTTAAGATCAGTATTTTACGCAAAAAGTTTTAAGCAAGAGAATTCTGCAAGGCATATTCAGTAAGTAGTGTACGAAGCGAGTATTAGCATGTGTTCAATGTGATTGTAAGGCGGTGTTCCCATCAATGTGTTGTACTGCAGAGTGTGTTGGTGAGTTACTATAAAAATTAGTGAAAGGAGTAAAGTATTAAATTCATTCATAAACTATAGGGTAGTTTTATTTGTGAACAGCAAACGTATGTGCAAAGAATAGAACTGAATGAACTTTAGACTAATCTCATCTTCGTAGTAATACAATATCAGTTGTTAAATATGTAAATATTAGTGGTCATTATAATGTACTTTGTCAATTGAACTGAATTCTGGTTTTTACAATTTACTAGCTGAAAATAAATCCTGACCTTAACTTTGTATTCGATGTCATGTCATCAGTGCATTGCACGTACTGCATTAACTGCTGTAAATTGTTGCCAGTACAGTGCAGTGTAAGTTAAGTAACTGTGCATGCATGCGTGTTTTAATTGATGTCATATTGCAGCTATGCCTTATTTACAACTGAGGAATTTGTTGACACGATATTTATCTTGGGGTTTTTTTGATGGAAATGCAATTGCTGCTGCAGAGTTCCAAACCCTAAAACAATTGGTGGAACATTTCACAAGCTATGAAAAACAGATACACTTCCCAGCATTAGTCCTCATCACGATCATTCTGCATGTCATGACAAAACCTTTATCGAGGCTACTCAACGCAGTGCAGGTGTAAGTACAAGACACCTTTCATGGCGAATCGAAGTTTCCCATTCAATGTGTAGCAGATACTTCATAACAAGCTGTATCCTTAACATAATCAACAAGGTGTAAGTGGTAGCATCTCAATCTTTCATCCAAAGATCCTGGGTTCAAGTCCCAGTCAGGCATGGCATTTTTCACATGCTACAAAACTGCCATTTCATCTCATACTCTGAAGCCCCATATCTAACAGTGGTCCCGAAGACTAAAAAAAGAAATCAATGAGTACAAGAAAAAAATCTTCAACCAAGAGATCCTCTTCATTTACAATATTGTAACTGGTAGAATATGAACCACAATTGCATAGTTAATTTTATTTACTGACAAGACTCAGTTTACTTAGGACAGCATAAGCAATTTCCAGAGCGATGGATTGGCCATGGTGGGCGCTAAACTCCTGGCCACGGAGATCATCTGTTCTAACACACTTAAATTTTTACGTGTGAGGTTGGATGAAAACTAATGTGTACAAGAAAAAAGTTCATATGTGTGATGAGTTCATTGCTCGCATTACAGACACTGCTGCAAAAATTAAGCAGTCGTGCAGAATCACGAACAGCAATGCTAGCAAACCGAAAGCGTATAGGCCAAATGTATTGAGTAGGGCAAATTTAAAAAAAATTTACTGTAAACTTTATTAAATGTATCAATTACACTCTCATTTTTTAACATTGTATCAATGGTATGTTAACTTCATTTTCTGTAGTTTATAACATTTAAACTCACCGGGTTGGTCTAGTGGTAAACGCGTCTTCCCAGATCATGTGATTTGGAAGTCAAGAGTTCCAGCGTTCAATTCCTAGTAAAGTCAGTTATTCGTACACGGATTTGAGTACTAGATCGTGGATACCGGTGTTCTTTGGTGGTTGGGTTTCAATTTACCACACATCTCAGGAATAGTCAAACTGAGACTGTACAAAACTACACTTCATTTACACTCATACATATCATCCTCATTCATCCTCTGAAATATTATCTGAAAGGTAATTGCTGGAGGCTAAACAGGAAAAAGAAAAGAAAAGTTTATAATATTTAAAAGTTATCATATGGTACGTTTTAGTAAAAAATTAATTTCTTGAAGTTGTGTTTGTTTTTTATTGTTATATTTTTACATCAATTTTCTCAGAATTAAATCCTCTACAAATTTTGATAATAAATTTAACAAATTTGTTTATTAGTCATTTAACAAAGTTTTTCTATTACTAATGTAAAAAAACATGTGTTTAGACATCAAATTTTTCTGTTTTACGAAGGATATTATGAAAGCTACTGGATATATGATTCTGGAACCAGTAGTGTGCAAATGACATGTCCAGATGTGACAAAAATTTATGTTAAACTTGCATAATCACAACAGTCAAGTAAAATTTGTAACCCATATTCAGTTGCATAATGCTGGTTTTCTTTTTTTTTATGAATCAATTTATTTCATAATTAACTGATGATGATGATGTAATAAATGCAAATTCAGTCATGTCAAACTTCCAAGCAAACAGGGACATTATAATGTACACAGACAGTAAATCCACATATCCCCAACCCACCTCATCAACAGTGGGTAAAAACTATGTAATACAAATACACACATAGTCATACTGACCTGAAACAGAACATTAGTACAAAACTAAAAAATATGGTAATAATAAAAAATAATTATGAGGCTAGATCTTTCAAAATAAAACTAATAAAGTTCTAAAAATGTAAAGTAAAATTTTCAGCGTAAAAGAAATGACAGGGACATTTGTCGAGTCATATTGACCAAAACAGAACAGTCTGTTAAACACTTAACAGACTTAACCAGTAAACATACATATTCCATTAGTCTACAAGATAATGAAACTATTTACGTAAAAATAACTATTAATTAGCTATTTATAGATACTATTTTTTATTTTATACACTAGTATTTTGGCACCAACTGTGATGTAATATTTTAATTGTTATTTACATGTATAGTCACAGAATTTCTTGTAGTATTAGAAGCAGATGAGTAAGAAAGACAAAAGCAAGGTAATATTACATGTATAGAATGAACTCTTGACACCAGAAGTTACTCCAGAAGTAAAAATAAATTGAAATTGTTCAGAAAAAAGAAATAAACCATAGTTTCTTGGATCTCCAGATTTAGCTTCTGGATATTTTTTATTTACTTGTTGAAATAAGGATGGATAAATATACTTCTTTTTAATTATATAATAAACAGATAGTAATAATACTTACATAATAGCAATTATATTTTTCATTAGAAGTTTTGTTAATTTTTCAGTTATCATTTTAATTTATTATTATTCAAAATGAATAATAATCCTAAAACCGAACCGGATGTACTCCAGTTAGTAGAATGATAAAGTTGGTCATACATGTAAAAACTAATTTTCATTTTAAAATCACTTTCATGTGTCACAAAATAAGGATAAGCCATTAACTGAAACCATATTTTAGATGAAAACAATAAAGATCACAGTTCAAAATGGTTTAAACAGCAGTAATAAATTTTACTAAAATTACAGTTTTTTATATATTATTATTTTTTAAATGAAATTCTTTATTTCTAAGATAATACATTTTGTGATAGCTGCTTTATTATTATATACTCTGGAATAATCAATGTTGTCTATGTCTAGAACAGCTTTCATATCATTAATGTGTAGTCCAGTGTAGGCTAAATTTACAAAGGAAAACCAATACACAATTAACCTCCATCCACGAAAAATCTACAATCATTATTAGTAACCTATTCAGAAATATTTCATGTCATTCCAGAAATAAAACTTAAGTAAAACAAGCTAAATTGCATGTATATGTTCATTAATTAAGTTACTATCAATGAAAAATAATTTAATAAGGAAGACCATTGCACTAACTTCTTTGGTACTAGTTTGGTAACTTAATGCCTTGAAGATACTCAATTGAAATTCCTGGCTTAGTCTATTTTTTTCATTATTTCATAATTAAATGCTTACTTACACAAAACCATTTTAAAAAAAAACCAAATGAAAGCCTTTTATCAAATCTCGAGGATGGCAAGGTTAATTTTAAATTATAAAAACATATATTAAAAACAAGACATTTATTCAAAACGCACAGATACAGCCAAAGAATTGGATTTCATTTAATGCACTGTTAGGATACATCAAAATCTGTTAAATAAGATATGTATTACATACCTACTAATGCTATCAAGAGCAATAAATAAGCTTTAAACCAACAGAAACCCGCTAGGAAAATTAAATGACAATAGAACATTTTAATAAATACAACACCGTGTTAATACTGACCAGTAACAGTAATTCATTAAGCAAAAGGTCATATGTCCCAAAACAGAACAAGAAAGTTATTTTACTATCTACAATGTATAGTTTTGAATTTACAAACAAACAAAATCAGAAATCACAAGTGTTCTCTATTTATAACTCAACAAAACCCAGTGTGGATATTTTAGACATGAAATGCAGCAACTATTCTGTCAATCGCCGGACAAGAAGGTGACTTAGTGGTGTTTTACCACTTGATCTCAGTTAGCTGTGTAAATGCTTTTGCATTATTTTTACACAAAGGAAAAATGACCAGATTTGATTTTATGAAAAATATGGAACAAAATCTAATAAAAAAAAAAAAACACATGAAAAGGAGATTGCTTATCTCAAATCTCAACAACCTAAAGACAATCATCATAAAACAGTATGTGAAAGAGAAGAGAACAACCTGAAAGAGACAAGACATGAAATGGTGAGGAGCGACAGATTGGAAACAAGCAAAAATTGCTGTTACTGCCCTTATACCTAGAATCAGATGACAGCATACAAATGTGTAAAATGCGATATACCTACCTGCCTTGAGTGCTCAAAAAAATGTGTAACAGCTGTATAAATAAACTGTGATTCACCATAAAACATATAATCGATTTTAGAAAACAAATAATTTTTAATAAAATTTTACTAATTATTATAATACACACTTCATGAAAATACAACATATTTTATATTGATGTAGACAATAAGTATGCAAGATAAAATAATATTTTTCACTTATTTTTGTTTCCTAATTTTAATTTAGAATTCATATTGTAGTAATCCATTTTTTTTTTAACATTCATTATAAGCAAGTATGAGAAAGATTTTGTAATTAGGTTGTTTACTTAGCAGATAATAAAATCTATTTGTAGAATAAGTTACAATAATAATAATACAGATTAATAAAATAAATAAGATAATTAAAAAAGAATGAGGAATATGAGAATAAAAACTAAACAAAAATAATGAATGAAAGGATTTACTGTAATGACAAAAAAACGGTCAAATTTCATATCAGTCTGGAAGACAGATAATGGGTCGCAGTCGGGTAATATCAGCTGAGGATGTAGAGGATATACTGAAATGAAACAACTAGCACTAGATAGGGAATCTTGGAGAGCTGCATCAAACCAGTTAAATGACTGAAGAAAAAAAAAATTTAAATACGTTCAAATTTTTTTGATACATTAACATGTGTTAAAGTAACAGCTTGAATTCTCATGTAAATCTTTAAAGTTAACTATTAATGAACAAACTACCAAAATATTGTAAAGCCATTTTTAAAAACCCGGTACAGGATGTTTGTCAATAAACAAAAAGACAACTATTATTGAAATATGAATTCAAATGTTCAACTTCAAAAAATTATTCATTCATCACAAACACAAGTTTGTAGAAGTTTTTATATAAAAATTAACATACAATTTTAAAGATTAATAATTCTGGTAAACTGCATAAAAAGCAAACAATTTCACATTTATCAATGTTTCATTAATTATTGTGAATAGCAAAACCTATACAGCTCTGTAGTATATTTACACCTTTTTTCCTAATGTGTACGTTGCAATTTGTTGCAACAGCCGACCACTCCTGGGACGTGTGGTTAATTGAACTCGACCACCAAAATACATTACAACTGCCTACTTAGGCCTAGTACATATATTGGCAACTGCATAGTTCAAATGTGTATAAAAGCAACTAAATTTTATTAATATTTTAACCTCAGAACCTTCGACTTCGATATTCAGCTGTTAAAACACTGCTTTGCGACGAGTTAACCCCTAGACCACATCGGTGGACTAAGTAAACACTATTATGAACATGCATATCAACATTAATTTTCCCTAATATGTTGCAATCTTTCAAATGGTGAACAATAAGTACAAAATCAAGATTAGTAAAATTTTTTGCTGATATAAATTAAAGATAAGAATAAAAATCGTTATACATACAAGTACAATAGTCAAATTCAAAGTTTGTAACGGTTTTGTTAATATTATAAACACCCTTTACTCGTATTGATTATAATAACACAACTTAGTAACATACAAAAAAAAAGACGGAATATAAGTTAATTAATTTTAAAAATGTATAATGCCTCACCGAAAAAAATATTTTAAGTACAAAAATTAATTCCACACAAGCGTAAACAGACGCCATACTCTTTCGTACAATTCGTTCTGGTACAATAATAGACATGAAACAGCTGTAAAAATTGCAGCCAACACTTAAATATTATACCCTCATCATTCTCGTATTCTGATTATAAATGAAAAAACTTAATTTAAAATCTTCAATTATAAATTAAAATCTTCATACACTTATTCATTTTCAAGAACTATCAGTAAATTTGTTTTCAAAGAAATACGTATTTTATACTTACATGACTATTATTTTGTCGTGTTACGGAGTGGATCAGAATGACTTACAATGTATAATAAATGAATATAATTCTAAAAGATTTTTCCAAAAATTAATTAATAGCATGCCCTATAAAAGTATGAATTTTTATTGGATAATGGTATATTGAATAAAAAAGAATTAACTTCTTACTTAAACATTTTAAGTATTTAGGATGAATTGAATAAAGCAAAAGGATTCCTTAAAAATTAAGTGTTTTCTTACTTTTTTTTCTGTTTAGTCTCCGCGAATTACCGTCAGGTATTACTTCAGAGAATGAATGAGGTTGATATATATGAGTGTAAGTGTAGTCTTGTTCATCTCAAGTCGAGCATTTCTGAGATATGTGGTTAATTGAAACCCAATCACCAAAGAACACTGGTAAACACGATCTAGTATTGAAATCGGTATAAAAGTAACTGCTTTTACTAAGAAGTGTTCTCTTACTGCAACAAGTAAATTTATAAATTTAATCATGTTTACTTACCGAATAATAACTTACTTAGAATTTGTCCAGGAATGTCTTATTTCTAGTTGAATAAAAACAAGAACTGTCTTAAATGAATAAATTAATACTTATTTATTTTTAAGGTAGTTGTTGAGAATACTTGGATTACAGCATTGGTGACTTTCACTTTAATTTGAGACATATTACAGGGTTTATAAGATTTCAAAAAGGGAAGATACTTGGAGAGAAAGGGTATTAGCCACAGCGATTCAAAGATTATATTGCAATTTGAAAGTGAAAATATAAATTACCTCTCAGATCACTTTTTGGTTGAAGCATATGAAACTTGAAGAGGAGCTCTCAACTCACGCCAGAAAATGGAAATATTTTTGCGATTCGTAAGTGAACTTATTTCAAACCAGGGTTTTGCAAGATTTTGGTGTTCACCACTCAACAGTCTGTAAGACTACAAATAGTGTGGCAGACAGCATAAAGAAGAAAACACATTTATGGATCAAATTTACATCCGACTTATAGGCATTGTAATTAGCTAGGAAGGGGTGGTCTAACAGATACAGTTATCGGTGCAATCGATTGCACACGTCAGGATTAAAATTCATCTGCATTTGGAGATGATTATATTAACAGAAAAGGATTTGCGAGCCTCAATCACCAGTGATTCAAGTGAAATGATTACTAATGCAAACGGGTCAGTAGCCTGAAAGTGTACATGATTCCAGGATTTGGTATCGGATCAGTATTCTAGAGTTCAGTATACCAGATTATGCCACAATTGTGTGAAACAAACGCTAACAATTGTTTTATTTTTTTCATTTTTTAATTAATTGTAATCTAATTCACTTATTCTCACATCTGTATTTTTGTTTATTACTAAAAAATTGAATTGAAAACTTATAAAAAACAATCAATAAATATTAAAAAAATAAATTAATATAAAATCAATAAATGTATAAGAAATGACGTCTTAGTGTAACTCAGTTGGTAAGGTGTCAGACTGAATTAGCTGAATCAAACCTAGGACCTCAGCATTTGTGAAATCAAATGATTCAATCTAACATTCATAATCTTTTGTCAATTTATATTTTTAATTTTATTATTAAACTTTTTTTTAGCTTTTTATTGTATTTTTCAGGAAACAGGATTTTTTTTGAAAAATCATTACAATCAATAGATTACAAAAAATTATGACTAATCAAAATAGAAAATCAATTTTTTTTAGCTACGTAGACCTACAGTAGTTATTCAATTAATATTTCTTTTTGTCAGTTTTATTACAATTGTACAGATTCTTATTATTCTGAGAGCAAACAATCTTGTTCCACCTCAATGTTAGTTTCACTACTATAATTTAAAACATTTGAACTTGAGTGTGTAGTGTCAGATATGGTCCTAGCTGATATTCTATTGATGACAAGTTGTTCTTTTTTTGCTTGCAACCTGGCAGCATTGTCGCTCATGTAAAACAAGATGTTTGGAGTTTGCTTGGCATTTCTCCTGCTACCACCCCATTGGGTCGTAGCAGGAGAAATGGGAATTGGGTCGTCCTAAAGCATAAGACCGAATATCTGTGCTACAAATGGCTACTGAGCCTCAAAACAGTTTAGTGACCAGTGTCCTAACTAGCTCCTAGAGCTAACCTAAAAGCGTAAGTGGAATAAGCATGGTACCATACAACACTCTCTTGCATGTCCCATCGCTCACTTGTAACATATCACAACATGGATAGGCACACCCCATCAACTACTAAAACATATATGACCATCAATAATTAAATTTATCTTGTCAAAGACAACAATTTGCTACCACGCCTAGGCCGCTGAATGCCAGCAAGTACCTGTCGACTATTAAAGCACTTGGAGTGTTAATCTGGCTGGTAGCCAGCCATGTCTCTTGGTTAGCTTTCTATAGCAGCGTGGTAGGAGTCTTTTCCCTTAGGTAAACTATTGATGTTGGTTGAACAAAGTAACTGCATCAAAGAACTCCCACACAGTCCGACAATGCGGCTCTCACCACATTGACTTGACACTTGTGAATGGCCAATTTTTCCCTTGATCTCTAAGTTCCAGGGTGGCTTAAGTTCTGGCCTCCCCAAGAGCTGACAGTCAAACATCATGTGTTCATTCGACTGGACCTCCCCGCAGATGTACAGCTCATAAGCTGCCAGGCAGAACCAAAACATTGGTTCAAGTTAACATGGTTGGTGAGCACCTGAGCACCTGTTGCCCTTAAAAATGAGCTCGAGGCATACCATCCCCCCAAATCCTGTATAAACTTATACAAGGATCTTCCCTTAGTCATGGTGTCCCATTCCAGCTGCCATGCTTCTATTGCAAGGTTCTACAGCCTCTTTCACAGGCGAGATGGGCAACTGAACGAAATTTAGATCTGGTGAATTGTGATCACTGTTCCGCTCCAGTACTGATAAAGCTCAGAACTGCATCCCAAATACATCGGCCTCCTGGCATCTTTGCAATCTCCACATGGCCACCCGAACTTTCACCACCAAATCGATTCGGAGAGCCTTTCCCAATAAGGTGGTACCCTCGTAGGAGGTTGTTTTAAAAACACCAGTGCATACATTTAAGGCTTTGCACTGGGCACTCCTTAAATTTTAAATAAGTGCTCAATTTTTTTCCAACCTATGTGTTCGAACAGACACCGCTTAAGAGAGGTCATACTTTCAAAGACACCTTGGTACACTGTGTATAAATGATGGCCCGACAGCTCATAATCCTCTTGAGCAATCCTCCTAAGCTTGTGCATCACAGAGACGGCGCCCACCGCTACTTGCCTAATGTGGTTGCTAAACAATAACTTCTCATCAAACAAAACACCTAGGTACTTATGAACTCGAATTCAGCTAGTTGCACAGCCTTTATACTTAATACGGGGGTTATGACTGTATGATAATTTGTTTGCACTCTTGAGAAGCATACACTTCATCTTGGGCACAGAAATCTTTAAATTTTGAATGTCCATCCAGCTATGTGCAGTTAACAAAGCCACCTGCGCTCGGTCTTCCAGCTGCGATTGTGAAGATGTTGGGAATTCTGATATAGACAAATTTTCGGTTTCTTCAGTTTCTAAACGGAACTTCCTTTTCTTTTGCCATTTAATTACTGTAATCTGTATAGGCAGTAATTCAGAATGTACACTTTCATTCTGCTTTTCACAATCCAAATTCCAATCTTCTTTTTTTTAATGAAGTTTGTGGATCACATGTGGCAGTATCACAATTTTCTGGAAAACTGGACTTTCTTTATAATTTAATAATTCCTGAAATGCTTTTTCCCATTCAAGAAGTTTATTTTTTGTTTCCTGTAGTATTTGATCTGTTTTCCACTTTAAATCTGTCTTCACATTAAGAAGTTTTTAAATTTCAAACGGTATAATTTTTCCTGAAAATTCTGGCAAATTAATCTTTTATTTCTATCCATGCCTTTTTTCTGGCCTGTACAATTGCTGGGGATCATGGTTTATTGAAAACGACAGCATGATCTTTTAAAAGCTTTGCAAATAAAAGTTTTCCATAACTAGTACCTGCAGGCAGTTCTTTCTCACTTGATGACATGTTTGATAATTCTATTCACAACATCAAATGACTAAATAAAATCCTTTGTCTTAAAAGAATTATAGCTACAGCTGTAACTGAACATGTCACAACATGTTTATTTATGTTACAGCAATTACAAATCTATTCTATTATGAAATATTAAGAGAGTACTTATAAATTAAGTAATCACTTTTAAGAGACTACTTATCCACTGCAAAAATTTTCCAGTGTTTACTTTTTAAATAAAAGACTGCATTTTTTCAATTACAATCAAGAGATAACTTGTGGTTAAAAGTGTTCACTTATTCTTATAACTAGTCTCTTGCCAGTAGTTGTTTATTTTTATTCAATAGACCCGATGATTGACCATAATAATAGTCATAAAGATATAGTATGTGATTGCACTTCATACTTTATAGTTCATACTAATTTTATAGTCTAATTATAGTATAGTTAACAAAGAGAAATCAATGCCTCAGCCTCAATGTGCCAACAAGTAAGAATTTGATGGTTTATAAACATACAACATATTAGAAGATACACATTAGTTCAAACAAAAATTAATCTACAGTTAACATTACATTACACTCTGGTAGTAATATTGCATGTTAAATGTAAATTTCCTTGACTTTTACTTGTTATTTTAATATTTGACTATACTTCTCTGAATCTCTTCTGATTTGCTTTCCAAAAAGAGAGCTAGAACTACAATCATGTGAAGCATCATACTGTGTTTGGGGACATCCTTATGTACTTGAATGGATATGTATGAGTGAAAGATACAATGCACCATGGCGTAATTTACATCCAGAGCTGGCCAAAATTACTTAACTATTAATTATAATCTAATCTTTTTCAATAGAGATTGTGTTAAATTTTTTTTATCTACTTTAAAACTATCCTGATATGTTGATTCACATTTTAAAAACATTTTTGACAATTTTATGTAACTAGTTTTCTTTTTAGATACCAGTATTGTTTTTGTTTGACTTATTGCTTACTTATCACAGTAAACTTATTTGTTTGATTAGCAGCACAGGTAGACAAGAAAATATTTTATGAAAAAAGCAATTATATTTATATATAAATAATTTTATTTACTATGAACAAATTATAATTTTTTACTTAAATACTAAACATACATCATAAGTACATTTATATATGCCTACATAAAATTAACTACAGTAAACCAATACAAAAACAAGTACATCAAAATATGAAATAGTTTTCAAAACATTTGCTTATAGATGAAGGCTTAACTTAATAAAAGTATGTGATCCAAAACAATAATAACAAGATTATAAACTAAGTAGTACACATTGCTTCAAAGGTTCGATGCCCTATTCAGAATGCTTGGCGTCAGTCTCACTCTCCTCTTCATCCTTTGAATATCTTATTTCAACCCCTTTCCATTCTCATCATTATCATCATGATCTAGTGCTGTAATCTCTCCTGAATGAGCAAGGTTTGGTGCCCTGGCAGTAGAATTTCTATTGTTTCTTTGCCAAATGGCTTGCTTCTTTTCTTCGGTATTTTTCTTTTGCAACTCAAAAAGGGATCTGAACTCAGAAACAACCTACTTAAAGTGTCCCTACTGCACTTTTTCCCCCAAAAAATATCTTGAGAACTTTAATCTGCATTGCCGAACGTGTTTATTTCTCGCTTCAGCTGCTGCTTCCGGTAGCTGACCAAATACTAGTATGCACTTATAATTACAGTTGATCTTTGAATTAAAATTTTATGTAGAGTCATGGTCATGGGGTGCCACCTGTACAGTTCAACATATAATTTTGATGTAACTGAAGCAAAACCTTGAAACTCGTTTATTAGACGCGCATTTTAAATGGCTACTTGTTAAACAAGTAGCTGTTTCTGGGCCAGAAAAAACTGCCTTGATGTATTACCGTCATTCGTGATACCAAAGCCCTACTTTGGGGTGTCTACTGGAAGACCCATTTCCTCTTTGAAACTATCTTGTATTTTCTTTTTTGAATCTTTTATAATTTCCTTTTCTTCTTGAGTTTTAGCATGCCATTTTTTGGTAGGAATTTTATGAGCTGAATGCAGCAACGATTCAAAAAATTGAATTCTTGTGTGTAAAAATTGACAAACCAAATTTCAAATAATCAGGATTTTCTTCCTGAACTGCATCCAATTTATTGAAATCTTTCGATGTCTTCCCATAAATGTAACACCACATTGTTCATGACGTGCCAGTGGCTGCATTACAGGCTTTCCTGTCTATATCAGTATTTCAGTATTTTATCAGTATTTATCAGTATATATATTATATCAGTATTTCCTGTCGGTATCAGTACATGTTTTGTTTTAAGTATAACACAATGATTGGAGAGCTACATGAAAGTTGCAATGTTACAAAAGAACTTTGAAAATATTACCATCACTCTCACCACTATCTTGAAATTTTTGTTCGAATTGCATCCATTGAAACCCATCACACCACCACTTAGAAACTAACATGAAAGTTTGCTTACGAACATTCTGAGATTGAAATTAGTACTTTCAGATTGAACTAATTTCTACAGTAACAGTTCGATTGACTTTACTATACATTGACTACACTATGAACGTACAAAATTAAATTACACCTTTAGAAAATATAGCAATTTTCCATTTTTACAAAATGGTAGTAGTATGCGAAAAGTTTTTTCTGAAATAAATTACTGATAAGACAAGGATCTTTTCAATACAAACATCATGGGCCGACAAGCCCAGACAAGTTTTCAAAAACCTTTCCGAAGTTAAAAGTATGTTAAAAAACTGTTTAATTTATTACTAAGTAAGAAATTAGACAGTTTTTTTAACTGTTTAAATTAACTGTCAAAATTAATTTTGTAATTTTTCATTTATAAAATATTCTAAAACTAATTACTGGAAATAAATGTATGTATCTTTTAATCTCCGACTGCGGATAGGACACACGAGGGTTACACACAAGTACCTGATGATAGAGGACACGCACGATGCAACTGCCGCATAACTGTACGCCATACACTCTTGGATTGCATATGTTATGCGGCGTTGAGTCGTAAATTTAAACTTCCCAGAAACATCCGTGGTGTCTTGTGCAACGATAATAACATTTTAAATCAGACATTTCTGTTTTTGCGTAGTGCTGGGTTAACTCAGCACTAATATAAAAAGCACTTAATATAAAAATTTAATTTTTGTGGTTCTGTATTCTGATTTTATTATCCGAATAGGGAGCCCTTTTACACAGTATCGGAATTTGTCAAATTTTATATAGTTTTTTTTTTTGTATGTTTTAAAAACTTTGTCTGTGATATTAGTTGTAAGATTTTAGTGATATGTTGTATCCCAAATCAGCTGATTTGGAAGTCGAGAGTTACACCGTTCAAGTCCTAGTAAAGCCAGTTATTTTTACATGGATTTGAATACTAGATCGTGGATACCGGTGTTCTTTGGTGGTTGGGTTTCAATTAACCACACATCTCAGGAATGGTCGAACTGAGAATGTACAAGACTACATTTCATCTACACTCATACATATCACCCTCATTCATCCTCTGAAGAATTATCTAAACGGTAGTTACCGGAGGCTAAACAGGAAAAAAGAAAGAAAAGAAAGTGATATGTTGTAAGTCTGTAAATACAATAGTTTTAAGTTTTATTTCACTTTTTTAATTTTTGTTTTTAACTTAGTTTTACTTTTTTATTATATAATTGGTATTAGTTTTAAATTTTATTTAATTTTACTATTTTAATTTTTAACCTAGTTTTAAGTTTTTTTTATGTTTTTTAGCTTTTTTCTTTTAGTCTTTGCATTTTTTAGTCTTTTTGTTATCCGAGAATGGGCCTTTTACACCCATCCCGGACCTTGTTAAATTATATTTACTTTTATTTTTATTTTCGTTTTTACCCGTGATATTAAGTTTTACTATCTATCCGTTAGATTAGTTTTTAATTTCTTCTTTTTTTTTCATAAAAAAAACCTGTTAATCTCTCACTGAAAACTTTTAAATCGATTGCTCAACATATATTATCAAAAATAATAACTCAACATGAAACAACGAACTAACTGCTATGAAAAATAACTAGCTACTAGATTTGATGCTTTGTCATGACTGAATTAAAAATCTGATGTGGACATCACATGACTTCCTTGCCTATTGAATTACGTATGAAATTTTTTTTTTTAAATGAAAAGTACATAAAAGTTTATTTCATTAATAAGTCGTAATATTTTTTATATATTTCTTTTTTTATTGTTATTATTGAATTATTATTTATCGTAAACAATTTTTTTATAATCAGAAGTTAATAATTATTAATAAATCAATACATTTAGATTAAAAAAAAAAGAGATGAAGTCTTATTTGAATTGATGTGCCTTCCACCTTGTAAGATCCAAATATTTCATTAATTACAATTTTATTTGGCTATAACTCTGGAACCAATGAAAATACGTCCCACTTATGATATATCGTTGAAAAGCTCTCAATGAGGATTTATAACTGCAGTTAAAAAAAGTTCAAAATACAATTTTTTTTTATTTTAAGCTGTTTTGGACACTTTTGGACCAGTTGATTGCTATCAAAAGGGGAGATGCACAATTAGATGTTACAACAGTCCAAATAAAAAATATCAACATCCTACGCCTTATCGTTTTTGAGTTATGCAAGATACGTACGTACATGATGAAAGTAACATCATGTTACTTTCATCATGGGATACAGTAGTTGTAAAACTGCTTCACTTCTAAGCGGTATACTTATAATGTCGTAAATCTATTTCAAAGATAAACTTGCAGTATCTAAAATATTAAATAACATGACTGTAAAAAAACTGGCTCTTTTTTTTAAACATTATATATATATATATATATAGTCAGGTACAAGGATTCCAACTTTGGATCATACGTCTAAATCGGCTCAACTGTTGAGCTGCTACAGTGGAACAAACTGACATACATTACACTCCTTTTTGGACAGTGTAAAAATACATACAGATATACACCAATATTCAATTTTATTTCTCAAAATGGATTTTACTTTCAGAAAAATAAAAATATCATCTAGTAGAGGGAGATTCAAATCCCTTCTTGCTCCATTAATTCTCTAGCCTCCCATCCTAATCCCTTATGTTCATATCCAACTTTACTGACGTTGTTTCGCACCCACTTACTGTTAAATTCCAGTTTTGGATATTTCATTAATATAAAGCGTTTCCTTTTTGTTTATTTTGATATGTCAACATCGTTATTGAGTATCTGAATAATTCTAGGAAAATAAAATTGCTGTAGAAACACAAAAGATAATCATAAACCAGATAAGATTAATTAATAACATTTGATGACAGCAATACTCGCATTCACCGCAAAAAAGAAGATAAGGCAGCTCCAATTTGTGATCTGTGAACAAAGCTCAATGCAAATTTATCTCAGATGTATAACCCTATAGAGAATTTAATGACCGATGAACAGCACATATAGCCTTTTTGAGGTCGCACAGGATTTACCAAATATATGCCTTCGAAGCCAAGTGTATATGGAATCAAAATTTGTTGAATTTGAGATGCTGAAAAACGCGTATCCTTTGCACGGCATAATGCACACTGGCAAAGCGAATAACAACAGAGCAAAAGATCAGGGAGAGAATGGTAAATGAACTTGCGTCCGCGTACCGAGGAAGTGGGAAAAACATCTATATGGAGAATTTTTCACAATTTTACTCCTTGCCAAGCACTTGCTATTGTAGAATCTCACCATTCATGGCCCAATAAAAATAAATAGTATATACCTAGTATCATGGCTCCGAGAGAGCAATACCAAACTGTTTTTGGTTTTCACGACATACTAACTTCCCAAAGAAAAATAAAGCTGTAATTTTTATAACAACAATGTATTTGAATATGGCTGAGTAACGATTTGAAAAAGAAACCCGATATCATCAGTTACTACAATAAATAGACACTATGGACTAAATGCTAAGAAGGTATACCATTAAAAATCGATGTTGAAGATGGCCGATGGGTGTGTTCTTCAACATGCGTGCGATACATAAGTTCACTCGCGGCATTAATGTAAAAATAATAAAATGATACCGCCAAAAAACGTCATTTTACGCGGCAAGTGAGTAAATAACTAGCCAAATCAATGACTGAAGCTCACATGCTGAATGCTCAACTGATACGTATCTACACTACAAAAATTGCAACTGAGACCATCAAATAGTATCTACAAAAGTTGCTGGTCCCTCTGTTGTGTGAGACATAGCAGGGAGGAAAAGGTTCACTAGTTCCTGCCACATGTTATAAATCAACTATAAAAAAAACGACGAAGAACGTGCAAAAGCTGCACTGAGTGTCAACTGCCTGTTTGTGATTAACAATTATTACATTCTAAAATGTAATGATTGTCATAAATAATATTTTTTAACATAATGGTTTTTTTTGTTTGTAATAAAAATTTATCTGCTTGTGTCACAAAAAATAATTTTATATTATTTTATAAATATCGTATATTCATTTTTTTTAGGAGTAAAGCGTGGTCTTTGTTCGTATGAATATAAATTATTAAGTACAGATTATAAATAAATTTTATTTTTTTTTAATTTTTACTTAAATTATCTAATAGTTTTTTTTATTATCTGATACTACAAATCGTGCTTGTCTATGTAAGAAAGCGAGATAGAGAGAATAATCTAGGGGCGAGAGAGAGTGTATTAGTATGCAATACTAGTGAAAAAAAAAAAAATAGTGAAAGGGGAGTGAAAAAATTTAAACAGCATTACAACTATGGATGTTTATTTATTTATTTTACTTCAGTATTTATTCACTAACTGCGCTCGGAAAAAAATTACAAAAATGTTATTTCTATGAATATAAAATATTAACACTCGGATGTTATTTTGCTGAATCGGTTACATTTTATCGTCCGATGACTCCTCAAAAGTGACCGGCATTATTCTGTTGTCGAGTTCCATTAACAATATATCCCAGTCTGGCGAGCATTTTTTAAATAAATAGGTAAAATCGGTTTAAAACAGCAATATTACATCGCCTTGTTTTACAACGGCCACATTAATTTGCTGTTATATCTGCCCCAGATTTTACTTTAGTTGCAATACATCTAAAATACCTCAGATACTAAATGTAACGGTCAGAACTGTTTTCTCTGAAAGTAATAATGTTCACTATATGAAGCTTTTACACGGATGAATATTATCTGCATATTGGTGGGCTTCTTATGTCGATTTGCAATCGTATAGTCGGTTCGGTAAATAAGGGGAAGTGAAACCATTTATTTCCAGTCTTCACTTTTCCTTATAAGCCTAGCATGAGAACTTGTTATTCTTAAGTTGGCTGCGTTGTTTTCAGAAGCGACTTGTGAGTCGTGTCATGTCAGATACCAGTATATAAATGAATTTATCAACCATTAGCGCGCACACACACACACACACACACACACACACACACAGAGAGAGAGAGAGAGAGAGAGAGAGAGAGAGAGAGAGAGAGAGAGAGAGAAAGGAAGATAAGCTTGTACGAAGAAGAGTTGTGATTATAATTTCAAGGTAAAAGAATATTCCATAAAGAGGTCTGGATAAGTATTTATTTATCTGTTAGAAGCCCCACGGTCGGCGAAGTATTTTTATTTTATCATAAATACCGCTTTGAATTACGTATATTTATGATACATGACTATGTATACAGATTTTAAACACCGCCAGAATGTCTATAAATAAGTAATCTTTTTATTACTGAATAAATCGAATACGAATAGGTTTTGTTCGGAAAAATTTAAGTTTTAGCTCTCGGTTCATCGGTTGATATTTGAATACGATGTGAAATTTTGTTGTTTTATAAATACCGGTATAATGAGTTCCTGTGGGTATTAAACGATTTCAATATTCGTTAACATTTTGGAAATCTAGTTAGTTAAATACATTTTTTGCTTTTTGTATTCATAACCTCATTTTCTTGGAAATCATTGAAATTATTTCACAGTGCGATTCTGATCGATTAAAGCGTTAGAAATTCCTCATATTGTTGTAAAACTTATTTATTAAATAAAAAATACCATTTTAAATATATTATCGTAAATATTTTAAAAGTATAGACAAAATGAAATGATTATTCGAAAATGTAAACCAAATAATTCTACGTTAATATAGAACTATTAGTAACAAAAAACGACATTAAATCAAAATGAACTATAAGGAAAAAGAGGGGGTAACTTTATTTAGTGTGATTACGAGAGATGTATAAAGACAAAAGAGACATATTTTATATTGCGTAATTCCTGTGTGCATTAGTTACAGACTAGCTGCTGTACTCGGCTCGTTCGTTGTCTTTTTCATACGTTATTTCTCTCTTTCTGTACCGATTCGTACCGAAACAGTCAGATCTGATTTACTACATGCAACAAAACAACGTGTTACGTCGATGAAAAATGCATTATTTGTAGTTAATTTATCTTGCGTTTTACGAATATTTTGTATAAATACAAAAACAAAATAGAAAAGGATTTTCTACACAATTCTACACAAACTCGGTAAGTAATTTAAATATTAGTATTTTGTACTAAGAGAAATAGTACGGTACTAAATAATGTGGTGAGAGAATAAACGGGAATGGTGAAAATTAAATGAACTAAATATTTTTATTTTTTTTTACAAATGACCAAATTGGTTTGTAAACCGATCGATTTAGACATAAACATTCGATATAGACGATATCTCTCGATATATACAACTACATTAAATCTAGTAAAAGAAGTTTTGTTAGGTTATTTATTTACAGGTTTTTTGTTTTTTATTTTTATTTATATAGTAGTGATAGTGATGAGGGTTAAACTGTAGTAAACATTCCGGGGGTCATAAGAAGAAAGAAAGAAAAGTAATAGCGAATTAATATTATTATTTTCATAATATAATTTGTCAAATATAATACAATAATTTATTTAATTTCGTACAAATTAATGCCGGTCCGCTAGATAAAAATTTGCTTTTAAGATTACAAAGTAAAATAACTTATTTTAAGTACCAATACAATAAAAAGAGGAAAGCCAGTTTATTTTGTGGATTAATCTTGTTATTTAAAATCGAATTATTATAGGTATTTTAATTATAAGATTCTCGGTTTACCGACTTCTCTCGTTCATTTATCCGAACGTTCGTGTTGTTTTCAGTATTCTTAAGTTAATATTAAACAAATCTCTTTGTTTCCCTTTCTGCAGCTGAAATAACATTAAAATATCTAAATTGAAGTAAATGTTTTTTTAAAATTAATATCTGGAATTTCTATTATCCGAACGTTCATAGATCGTTTATCGGAGGTAATATACCTGTCAATTTAAATATTACGTCAGTTATTTTACGAAAATAATTCATTTTTTTGCTTCAAATTTAGGTATTTTGTAATTTATTATATTTCTATATTGTAATATTTTCTCCTCAGTGATTCTAATCCTACTGCAATCATTTTATTTTATATTTATTTATTTTTTTAAATTTTAAGATAACAGCGTAACCTTTCACTAGATAAAGTAAAGGAGATTAAAGTAACTAAATTTTATATGTATAAAATAATCATGAAGTCAAACCGGGAATGGAACTCAGGACCGAGTGTGCAAACCTCTCCTTGCAAAAAGTACATTTTTACTTTTTTAACTGGCAATATGTACATGTTTATCAAAGGTGAATCCAAATCCAGTCGGATTATTACAGGAAGGAGTAGTATGCAGTCTTATCGAATAATATGCTCAGTAGCAATTGAAACAACCTAATTTTAAAATTTTTTATATAAAAAAATAATCATTTAATTTTTTTTTCTGTTTAGCCTCCGGAACCACATAATGTATTATTATTACTTCAGAGGATGAATGATTGTAGTCTTGTACATACAGTGTCAGCTCGACCGTTCCTGAGGTGTGTTGATTAATTGAAACCCAATTCGCCAAAGAACACCGGTATTCACGATCTTACTGTTCAAATCCGTATAAAAATAACTGCCTTCAGTAGGATTTGAACCTTAGAACTCTCGACTTCGAAATCAGCTGATCTGCGAAGACAAGTTCACCTCCAGACCAACACGGTGGGTTAATTTTAAAACGGTTATATTAAAATTTCTTTGGTTACTGATCTAGGTTAAAGTTTTCAGTATTTGGACTACATCTTTAACCAAAGCTGCAACTATCAAAGGCACATTCTTAACTACTGTATTTGAACAGAAATAAAAAATTGTACATTGCAAGTAAAAATAATTTAAAAAAAAAAATGAAATAAACAGTTAAAAATTAAATAATTAAATATTTATAAATTCTGTATCACAGTGTTCATTAAAAATTATTATTAGAAAATAAACATTCACAGTCAT
Organism: Lycorma delicatula; assembly: GCF_047948215.1. NCBI lineage: Eukaryota > Metazoa > Arthropoda > Insecta > Hemiptera > Fulgoridae > Lycorma > Lycorma delicatula. Next base: position 17,478,996 of record NC_134459.1, read on the forward strand.
TATAGCATCTTGAAAGTAGCAGACATGAATTCATAATCGGGAGAAATATTTAAATAAACTCAAATACATTTTGTAACAGTGGATAAAGGTGTATAGTTAATTTACATTTTTCAAAATTTTATATTTTGGATATTGGATGTAAAATAAGGTAAGTTTGAAAATCTAATTTTAATTTTATTAATTTACAAGACAATCTATCTTTTCTATTTATATAAGTTATTTCTTTTAAAGAATAATATTTTTGAAAAACAAAACGTTATTTTACAAATTAATTCTTTTACATATAGATACACGAAATTTCTTAATTTTTCTAATTCAACAAAATGATTTACATATTACGTAATTCCATAAAATTATCTTCAATTATACTAACTGTTTTTGAAACTCATAATATCTGTACTAAGAGTACTGGTCATTAATCTGATTTACAATATCATTTTGTTTGTTTTATTTCTTCTAACAATTTTTTTATATTTTTCTCCATCATAACCGTGTAAATTGGTAGTAAAGAATTAAACAATCGAACCGAGACCATTAACAATTCGTCTTTTATTTCTCACTTTGTTACTTACCAAAGACTATTTCTAACTTTTTCATTTTCGAACGATTAATAAATTTTAAATAATTACTTCCATCTCTAGACTTATGACTGTTTTTACTTACATTATACAATTTATAATTAAAAGGTATAATTAAAACAATTTAATAAATATTCATAAATATTATTCAAATTTTATATAAGATTTACTACTTTATCATAATGAATAAATGTATGGTAAGAAGCTTCTAATTTAGCTAAATCTAATTCTATCGGGACCGTTTCCGTATTAATAGTTAGGACCTGCAAGATATTTTAAATACAGATTAGTTTCTTCTGTATTGGAGGATTTTTCTGTTGTATCTGTTTAACCTTTCAAGGTCGTTAAATGTATTTTACTTTTTGCATATGTCGTGCTGTTTTTCACTGAACTGACTTTTCCTTCATCATTTTTATTTTTCTCTTTACTTCGTCATCTTTTCTTTATGATTTTTGACGTAATCGTTTATTATCTGCCGCTGTATATCTGCTTATAACAATGAAGTTGGGTTATGTCCATAAAATTTTCAAACCGTTTTAATTTGGTAACAGAATAAATACTTATGATATAATGTTATGTAAACAACAAAAAAGTCCTAAATAAAATAATTCTGACTACGCTAATTGTACAAAAATCTACCTAGAATAATTATGAAAAACGACAAAAAATATTTGTTTTTCTTTCTTTTCTTACAAGCTTTTTTTCATGATATAGTAAGTTAGCGATGTGAAATTTAATATTATTTCTATATTTGATGTAGTCGGGTGCCTGTGTAGGCTGTATGAGGTGGTAACTCCCGAGTACAAGATAACGCATAAAAGTAATATTAAATTTCATATCGCTGACTATACTAATGTATCTGAAAAAAATGCCGATAAAATAAAGAAAAACTCGCTCGACTATTTTTTGTTGTTTATTCTAGGTAAATCAGGAGTAGTCTGGTTTTTTTAATAATTTTTATCTTGCAGTATAAAAACCAATTACATATTTTACGGTAATATTGTTTTAGGAATAACTATGTACGGATTATGATTTTAAATACTCATCCAGAAAGCACCGATAAAACTATAGTAAAAGTAACGGAGAAAGTGATTATGATGGATAATGAAAAATGTTATTAAAAAGATATTTGCACAAACTTAAACTTTATAACTAACAAACAGTTAAAATACATCATCAAATAAAAATATCAATATCAATATTATGTCGAATATTTCTCAGGTTTAACTGTACATCTAATTATCATGTAACACACGCGCGCGCGCAGAGAGATAGACACACGCACACACACACAGTTATTTCTTAAGGATAAATATTCTTTTAAAAAACAAACATTTTATTATATGTATAAAATAATTATTTCAATATAAATATTCTTTCAGAATTATATTATATTAGCCAATGTTAAGTGTAAATGCTAACAGTGATTTTTTAATTAAAACTGAATAAAATAACACGTAACAAAGACTTCAACCAGGAATACATACCAGCCCACCGGGTTGGTCTAGTGGTGAACGCGTCTTCCCAAATAAGCTGATTTGGAAGTCGAGAGTTCCAGCGTTCAAGTCCTTGTAAAGCCAGTTATTTTTACACGAATTTGAATACTAGATCGTGGATACCGGTGTTCTTTGGTGGTTGGGTTTCAATTAACCACACATCTCAGGAACGGTCGAACTGAGAATGTACAAGACTCTACACTTCATTTTCACTCATACATATCATCCTCATTCATCCTCTGAACAATTATCTAAACGGTAGTTACCGGAGGCTAAACAGGAAAAAAAAGGAATACATACCACTAATAATGCTTACATATGCTACATCCTGAATCCTAACATGCGTGTGTGTGTGCGCGTGCGCGCATGTATGTAAAATTTTTCATAAAAAGATATTAATAACATTTTAAAAATTACTTCTGCAGGAATATAGATAGTTATGCCCCAAAAGGGTTTATATCTTATTTTTTATATATTTACGCAAAAAAAATGTTTTAATTGTAAAATGGGTTTCTTTTAAAACGTAATTGCTCCAAAAACTAGAAAATATTTGTACATTTGTAAAAATTTTGCGCTCATAAAATATTACTTAGTTTTATAATTTTAATTTACGTTCGTTCGCATTTTTTACCTTTATTAATCCTCGCAGAACACCTATTCCAATTCTTCAGTAAAATTTTATGAGCCACAATGGATTTCTTTTTACAAATATTGAAAATTACTTTGATTATATTCTTTCTTTCTTTCTTTTTCCTGTTTAGCCTCCGGTAACTACCGTTTAGATAATTCTTCAGAGGATGAATGAGGAAGATATGTATGAGTGTAAATGAAGTGTAGTCTTGTACATTCTCAGTTCGACCGTACCTGAGATGTGTGGTTAATTGAAACCCAACCACCAAAGAACACCGGTATCCACGATCTAGTATTCAAATCCATGTAAAAATATCTGGCTTTACTAGGACTTGAACTACTTTGATTATATTACAGTTACTGAAAAATTATTTCCTACTATTTAGAGAAATTTTTTTAAAAGAATACCATTTTTTTTATTTATTTATTTTTACTTTTTGGTCTCCCGCCTTCGCTTGTTCGTTCAAATGCTATCGATTCATTCACATCGGTTTATCATTTATTCTCATTCTTTCTTACTCTAGTAGCGGGCGCGTAAAAAAATAAAATAAAAACTCAACTTTCGCCCGCTAAAAATCAACTCGTCAAATCTCGCCCGTTTTACCTTTTCGCTTTCATTCGCTCGCTTTTCATGCTATTTCTCCAACCGTATTTTACGGTGTGTTGCAGTTTTTTTTTTTTGTTTTGTACTCTAGTTTCATCTTTTTGTTCCCATGAGAATCTACACTACACGAAGAAAAATGATTTTGTTATAGTAACAGAATTCATTTACTTACAACAAATCGGTTTGTCGTCGTAACAAAATCAGATAACTTACAATAAAAAATCAGTAACGGCAGTTGATAGTAACAAATCCATTTTGTAATCGTAACAAAATCGTTTCGCTGCCACAACACACCCTTAGTTACCGAAACATATGATTTGTTACCCGTAAGTAAACAAATAAATGTTTTTACAAACGTCCGACATGTTTGTTTTAGAACGATATTAAATATGGTATATTATATTATCATTCATGCCAAACGTGTGTGCAAAATTTCAGCTTGATTGGATAACGGGAAGTTTGTCAGATTTCAGTTACTAAATTTCATCTAAACAGGATTTCGAAAATAAGAAAGCTATTAAAAAAAATAACTGTAATTGAGCGTTATTTTTACGCTCTTTCGTACGGGTAAAAATGTACTTTGCACGATTCATAGCGTTATCCGACAAACACCACAAGAAAATGACCAATTTTCTTTCTTTTTCTTTGCGAAAAAGTTTTCGATACATTATGTTGAAACATCATAATCTAAACGCTGAAATTGCATACAGAATTACAGCTCTTCTATCTGGAATATGCATATATACGTTGTTTCTACATGAGCATAAAGCAAGCGACTTTATTTGAAAACTGAAGGTGTTTGAATGTAAAGACCTCCGGATCCACCGTTAGGCATTCTTCAGAGGATGAGATGAATGATTTGTAGCGTGTGTGAAAATGCCATGCCTGACCGGGACGAATCCCGGTCAGGGCAAGTCTAAAAAAATGTACATCGAACACGAACACCATCGCTCCTTTAAGGTATATTTACCGATAATCCAAATAGTATCGCAAAAGATAGAGAGAGACCTTTTTTTGTAGAAAATTTAATTTCAAAAACTGTAAATGCTGTCAGAATTCGATTGATCAACGGTTTGGCCGTGGTAAATTTAAATATAGGAAAAGAACATAATCCGGTGGTTACCGCAAGCAATTTAAACGACTACCGTCATGAAACGGTGGAATATTTCGTTACGGTAATAGTCGTAAATTCTTTTCGGTTATAAAACCTATTTTAGTACAAAATTTCACCTCGATCGGACGAGTAGATTTTGCGTGAAAGAATAACAGCCTCATAAAAATTACTATATATTTACACAGATTGTATCACAAAGTTCTCCCGGGCCCTTTCATAACTCTTTCTACTCGTGAAAATAATCTACTCGTTTAAATTTCATTTAAACATTCGTCCTAAAATACTTCGTTTGCGATTTACGGCTAATGAAAGAGACGTGAAAAAGTTTTCTTTGTTTGATTGAACTTGCTCTATATCATTTTGTTTAGAATTAAATCCTCTACAAGTTTTGTTTAAAAGTTATTTAACAAAGTTATTGTACATCTAACATTAAAAACAGGGGTTTTACCGCGATTTATTGAATTTCACACTAGATTTCTACTACTACTGCAGATACGGTTCTGGGATATATTTTATTCGATTTTTCCGGTAAAAAACAAAACGATTCACTAATTTTGTCCCTTAATTAACGTTTTAAAAATTTCAGTGACATTATTTCACCGGGATAGCTGAAATCCGACGTAACTCGCAAACGAAGCATTTTAGGACAAATTTTTATTATGAACATTTTCCATTATCTTCGCGAGTAGAATAGGTTGTGAAAGTCCCGGAAGAAATTCGTGGTACACTCTGTATATATAATAAATAATTGTATATGTAATAGATAATACATTACCGGGAAGATAAAATTTTAATTGAAATTCAATGAGATTCAATTGAATCAGTTCTTTTTTCTACAACTGATGAATGATTCACCGTACAAGTTTACAAAGGAATGTAAAAATGGAAATTTTTAGCATAAGCAAAATGTTACACCTCACCGGTATTCGAATCCGGGACCTCCAGATGAAACGCCGAGACGCTACCACACTGCCACGGTAATCGGAAGAGTGGTATGCTTAATATAATTTATTAAATCAGTATATTTTTTTAAAACTGAGTTCGATTTCTAAACAGTTTTTTAATTAAATTTTTTTTATATTAATCTATTTTCTTTTTTAAATAAACCTTTATTTAGTTTCTTAACTTTTGATAATAAATAAAAATATTTATGTATAAAATTACATTTTAACCGGTTATTTTAACATTTATTTTATTATTTTAGTTGTTTTAAATAGATGTTTAATGTATATGTGAGGGTGCGCGTACGTGTTACGTAATTGATAATATAAACTGTAAACAACAGTAACATTAATCTATTATTGTACAAGTTAAGAAGACGTGTATACACCGAAGATCACCGATTGTACGCGGAGATGTATGTAGACGAACATGTATACAGCCTAACTCACTCGATCCAGTCGCTTAGTGTTACGGGCGATAAACGAAATTCAAATTTACGTTTCATTAATGTGTGTTGTTTTATTTAAACAAAATTAACGTCTTTATTTTACCATCATGGTATGTGCTTTTTAATATAGACTCAATAATGTACATATACTTAATATAGAATGTAGTGTATTACCATTTGTATTATATTTAAAAAAATAGTATTGAATAACCTGTTTCAACCCTGCTTGTAGTATGTATGTGTGTGTGTGTGTGTGTATGTGTATGTGTGTGTGTGTGTGTGTGTGTGTGTGTGTGTGTGTGTGTGTGTGTGTGTGTGTGTGTGTGTGTCCTAATCCTTTATTGCTTTTATATTAATTCTTCATAATCATCAAATTATTATTGATTTTTGTTTGATTGTTTGCATTTTTGTGCGAGTTTGGGTGCGCGCGCGCACATCTATGTATGTGTATGTATTTAATTTATTCTTCTAACTGATTGTTAAAAGAATGGATTTTGACTTTTTTTGTCATAAATCAAGCCTATCTTAACACACTAGTATGATATATTTTTCAGTCTACCGGTTGTGAATTATAAAACATAAAAATGATTTTTTTCTTATCTCACTTTGGAGGTACTGAACCGACTTAAAAAAACTTCATTGTTTAAAATTTAGGTTTTTCTATATAACGTAGACGTACGTAAATAAATGATTTACCATAATTAAATAATAAAATAAAAATTAAAAAGTTTTCCTGAACATTACCAATATAACTATGAATATAATTTAACCAAACTTAACCTACGCTCGCTTCGCTCGCTAACTTTGACTAGCGAGCGAAGGTTAAGTTTGGTTATACTTTTAAATTTATTTATTATATATATATATATATATATATATATATATATATATATATATATATATATATATATATATATTATTTGTTTATCTCATACCGAACACGAATATTGCCCTTTTTGTTATCTTCAACTGCTCATTCACGTTATCTACGAACGTTCGGGCAAATCGTGTCTCTTCTTTCGTCTTCGTGTTGACCTCCAATATAACGTATTGCAATCTGGGAAAAATTGAGGTTGGGGGAATAATTGCTCAGAATTACCAAATGATATATAATATAACTAATGTAATTTCACAACTTACATAGAAAAAATTTCCCCGTTAGACCGAGTTACTTTTTACACTTTAAATATTATTCATTTATTTGATTCTACCGCTCACCTGTGACGTCACAATTTAGCAGTAAATTAGAGCAATTTTTGTGGCGGGCATGCGATTTAAAAAAATGTTTTTTTGCAAATATTATTATTTTTTAATCGTTAACAAATGCGCCTAAGTAAAATATGTCCTTAATTAGGCGAAATCTCGAGACTGAGTTTGACCTTGCTTCACAGCCTCATCCCTTTGAACTTTTAAGTTGAAAATTTAATGGCATGTGCCTCATAAGAAGTAATCAGACCAAGTTTGGTCTAAATCGGCCCAGTAGTTCTGGAGATATAAGGTGATTTATATGCCAACACCGAACACATGTTTATACGAACATTAACAGGACAATTTCCATTCGGTTTTTTGGGTTCCTTAGGCGTCAAAACGTCAAGATCCGGTGAAAACCGCATATGCCGAAATCGGACCGATTTCAATTCTTTCTAGAGCTGTAGCGCTATCTAGAGGGGAAAGTTAAAGGTAATTTAGTAACTCTTCTTTGCGTTTGTACTGTTAGACATTGTGTGACGTATAATAAATCAACTATTCTAATTAAAAAGGTGCGCTTATAAAATTATTTATAGGAAAATTGCTCTATTTATGAAAAAGATGCAAAATTTAAATTTAACTGTCTCTGGTTCCTGTATATTTTATGTCCACATTTAATAATAAATTTGGCAATTATATAAGTTACGGTCTCGCCTCTGATTTTGATGAAATTTGAAATATAACTTATGTAAAAGAAAGTTATTCGTTACTATTAAAATTATTCGTGGGAAACGCCTTCCATCGAGTTACGTTACGTCCCTTGCAAGTTACGCAGCATCCTTACCGAAATTTCGAAATATTACAAGCGTAAATAAACTTTATTTTGGGACTGAATAAATTGGTTTCAATGAAATTAAATTCACTTAAGGTTAAATTAATTTAGGTTTAGTTTACGATGTGGGTTTTGGTAAATGTACAATATACATTATTTGCGGAGTAAAACGCTTGGTTTAAATGAAATTTAATCGAGTATAGTTAGGTTTAGAACAAGGTTAATGTTAGGTTTACAAGTAAGTCGATTGAAATTTTCCGTAATTTATCTGATTAATTCACACTTCAAGATTTCTGTTCGACTCAACTTTAAGCAAATCTAACCTTATTCTTAACTAAATTTATATGAAACAAAATTTTAGTTTACAATTAATTTATGTTACCGTGAAAGCTCGATATCTGACAAATATGGATTTTCTCCGGTATATATCGGCACACACCAAATACATCGGTGAAATATCAAAATATTTACTTATTCAGACCTTCCCCAGAATATGTGACAACACAGATAAGTTCTGGGGTAGAGGGTCATAACGATAACTAAAAATTAAAAAAAAAATCACTCAATACCAATGTTTACGGTAAATAGATTACAAGAAATGGTCGTAAAAAAGGACATATGTAACCTACTATGCTACTATACACTGTTTGCTAATCTCGTCTAATTAAAATTAAATTTACAAATTAAATATGTTATTCTCCCACACTGGAAGCTATTAATCAAATTCACCGCATTTATAAACAATCTAATCAAATTTTCAGATTTTTATAAATTGAAAGGTCCAGTCACTATCAGTGTACCCTGAAGACGGTGAGTCAAATTCCTCCAGTGTTGGAAAATAACATGTATAATTTGTATATTCAATTTCAAATTCAAATTTATTCCAATAATACTTTTACAAATATATACACGAAGTTCCATTCTCTGGAATACCTAAAGCGATAAAAAAGCTACATTTTTTTTTTATTCTCCGGGACCACCTTTAGGTATTGCTTCAGAGAATGAGATGAATGACAATTTATGTATAGCGTGTGGAAAATACCATGTCTGACCGGGATTCGAACCCGGGTCCTCCAGATGAAAGGTCGAGACGCTACCACTCGCGCCACAGAGGACCGCTTAAAAGCTCCATTGCCGCAGGTAATTCTATCCTACTAAACGGCATTTATATGTGTGATGTGTGTATGTTTATATCCTCTTAGCTTAGCACGGGTATGTACTGTTCACTAGCTGAAACTCCTGATTCGTTAGTACATGGCTAGTGGTGATTAGATGTTTGTTTTTGTCTTCAGTTGTTTGATGCAGCTCTCCAAGATTCCCTATCTAGTGCTAGTCGTTTCATTTCAGTATACCCTACATCCTACATCCCTAACAATTTGTTTTACATATTCCAAACGTGGCCTGCCTACACAATTTTTCCCTTCTACCTGTCCTTCCAATATTAAAGCGACTATTCCAGGATGCCTTAGTATGTGGCCTATAAGTCTGTCTCTTCTTTTAACTATATTTTTCCAAATGCTTCTTTCTTCATCTATTTGCCGCAATACCTCTTCATTTGTCACTTTATCCACCCGTCTGATTTTTAACATTCTCCTATAGCACAACATTTCAAAAGCTTCTAATCTTTTCTTCTGAGATACTCCGATCGTCCAAGTTTCACTTCCATATAAAGCGACACTCCAAACATACACTTTCAAAAATCTTTTCCTGACATTTAAATTAATTTTTGATGTAAACAAATTATATTTCTTACTGAAGGCTCGTTTAGCTTGTGCTATTCGGCATTTTATATCGCTCTTGCTTCGTCTATCTTTAGTAATTCTACTTCCCAAATAACAAAATTCTTCTACCTCCATAATATTTTTTCCTCCTATTTTCACATTCAGTGGTCCATCTTTGTTATTTCTAATACATTTCATTACTTTTGTTTTGTTCTTGTTTAATTTCATGCGATAGTTCTTGCGTAGGACTTCATCTATGCTGTTCATTGTTTCTTCTAAATCCTTTTTACTCTCGGCTAGAATTACTATATCATCAGCAAATCGTAGCATCTTTATCTTTTCACCTTGTACTGTTACTCCGAATCTAAATTGTTCTTTAACATCATTAACTGCTAGTTCCATGTAAAGATTAAAAAGTAACGGAGATAGGGAACATCCTTGTCGGACTCCCTTTCTTATTACGGCTTCTTTCTTATGTTCTTCAATTGTTACTGTTGGTGTTTGGTTCCTGTACATGTTAGCAATTGTTCTTCTATCACTGTATTTGAACCCTAATTTTTTTAAAATGCTGAACATTTTATTCCAGTCTACGTAATCGAATGCTTTTTCTAGGTCTATAAACGCCAAGTATGTCGGTTTGTTTTTCTTTAAACAAACAGTTTTTGGTTCAAATATATATTTTGAATATGAATCGTACAAAATTATTTCGCGCTACGTATTGCTCATAGAAATCTAATTCTGGCTTTCTATATAACAAGTTACCTTTCAAATTACTACGTGAAAACCTTGAAAATCTTTGAAAACGTATCCAAAAACCAATTTTGTTTCCTCTAACTCCGGTTTCTGATAACCGATTCATTTGAAATTCATTAGGGATGTATTTTCAACAGGTTTACATCTCCCCCATCAATTTTCTTCAAAATCGGTTAAAATTTGCGTCCGGTAGAGCGGGTGAAAAAAATCTTTTAAATGTATATATATATATGTATATAAACGTTGCAGAATCGTTTTCAGGAGACACCAAATCGTACAGAAAAGTTTGTTTCCCTCCTTCTCTCAGCGACATGCTCTTAGAAAATCTGACCAGTAGCAATAGCGATTTCTATAAATTCTTGGTAAATCCGCTACTTTCAAGTTCTCCATATTAGGGTTTGTAATAGTAGATGCGGGATGCGTTTTTCCATTATTATACAATCGTTAGTGGTAAAGCAAAAATTAATAATTGTACTAATTAGTATAAAAACACATAACCGAAAACATTAAATTGTAATTAAAAAAAAATAATTAATTCCAAGATACTTTTTTGATATGTGTAGATTAATAAATGCACGTATTAAATTAATAATATATGCAAGGATACGTATACACGCTACAATTTGTTTCCAGGCGAACAGTTTTTTTATAAAAATACGGTAGCATTCTCTCTCTCTCTCTCTCTCTCTCTGTGTGTGTGTGTGTATTGTATCTGAGAGGGATAAAAACAAAAAAAGAAAGGCAGCTGAAGTATAGTTGTTAATTTTACTTTTATAAGTACAGAAAAAAACCATCTTATCCTATTGTCAAGAGTATAGAATAAAATCTGTGTTGTTTTGATGGTAATATTTAAAACAAAAAATGCCGTTTAGTTAATGTTCAAGGACAAAAATGAGTACGTGCTATAACAAATAAAATACATACCACTATAGCTTACAATAAAAAACATATAGAAAGAGTGGAGAGGGTAAAATGAGAAACGAATAAGTGGGAGATAGACAGACGTGACTCAATAGACAGACAAGCGTTTTATCTTTTTAACTGTTTTACAGTAGCAAATGTTCAGCTTTGTAAGGAAGAAATAAATCAATCTCGTTTTATATTATTTTAAAAGTTATAGTACACGAGTACATGCATTATTAAATAAATTAAAAACTGTACCATTACAATAAAAAAAAGGTTATCAGTAAATCAAATAAATATTTACGCACGGATTTAACTTATCTTTCAACAACCGACTGCTAAAACCATACTAAGCGAATTTGAAATTTTCGAATTTCTTCAACACAAATGTTTTAATAAAATGTATTTTATGAATAATATATTCTCAGGTATTCAATTAAAATAAAAAAAAAATATATATGTCTAGAAAATAATTTATAACCAAATACATTTTATATTTACCAATTTTAATTGATCAAATAATACCGTTTTCAGTCTTAGAGAACATAAAATATTCTCTTTATTAAATTTTCTTTCTTACTTTTCCTAATTGAAAATATAATTAACGGTGTATAAAACGAAAGTTCAGTTCTGTAAATTACTATTCAAAAAACAAATTTGTTAATTTTCAACTAGATTAGCAATTCTGATAACGAATGTTTTTATTAAATAATATTTTAATGCAGGTAAAAAATAAATAAAATCATATTGAAATTAGATTCTAATTTTTATTTTAAAGTATATATGTAAAATTCAAATTTTTATTTTAAACAGGGGGGTTTCAGTCACGAGGGGGTTGTTAGTGCGAGTAAACAATTGTAACACTCATTCAGAAACACCGAAAAGTAATTAAGTTCTTTTTGAATTCTTTTAAACTCGTACCAAATCCCTCAAACGAGTCGCTCGAGTCTGAGCGAGTAAACTCCTCTAATATCACCGACCGATCAGAAACACAGAAAAGTAAGAAAGTTGTTTGTAAATCTTATAACGTCGTGCCGATTAAGAGACATCTCAAAGTCTCGTCAAATCGCTTACCTTTATGCGTGTCGTTTGTATAACTGAAGAATTTTCTAGAAAGGAAAAACCACACAGTCTAGGACATTATTTTAAAGTGAGGAACATTTGATTTATTTTATTGTATACAACATAGTTTTTTTTTAATATATCGGTTTAAAGTTAAATATTTATTTTTTCATTTATTGCTTGATGAAAACTAAATTAAAATTTCAACATGGTTTTTAATAGCTCATTGCTAGAATTTATACGATCCACTTTTTTAAATGAAATCTCGTTTTTAAATTTAAAATCTATTCTATTTAAATAATAAACTTCCAATTTACAAAATTTGTTCTATTCAAAAAAAAAGGGTGATTTGATTTTTTTTTTGATGTGATACATCAATATGGAGAAATTTTTGTATAAAAATAATTGATCAATTTTATGTATGAACTAAAATTAATTTTATAAAGGAAAGGAATATAAAATGTCTTTCATGTTTTCTATAATTTTATAGAAATTGCCTAATTTTTATATTACATCTAAGATACATTAGTTGTATAAATAGTAAATATAATTTATGTATATTGATCTGTTTTTTCTTTTGGCTACCATTAATGGCCTACTGAAAATAAGTACAAATATCTTTATATAATGAATATCTTACAGGAACTATCTTAATTTTACTGTTTTATGGATTGAATACTTTTATTATTCCTGAAATAGGAAATATTTTTTTAAAAACTGTATTAAAAGAGGAAAATGTATTTTAATTCGTTTTGAATTAGGAAAACAACAGTAATGTGCAGTTCTATATCGTATTTAAAGTACACTCATTCTTTTTTAGTTAGTATACTTTATTTACATTTTATTTTGCACAGTAAAAAAAGGTAAATAAGTTTAGAAATGCTAGTAACTGATCATGAACATCAGATCCAGTGGAATGTTGCCTAATGTAGCCCTTGAGAACGTGGGTGTCTTGATTCATTTGGTTAATGAATTATTTGGAATTATTGCTACATAAAATTAATCACAGTTGAAGTTTTAATATCACATAATTTGTTATTTTATCTTTCTTTTCAGATTATAATAATTGTGTTTCCCCGCTAGAAAAATCAGAATCTTTTTTTAAACAAAATTGTTAAACCAAATCTTACTGATGAACCACACATTGTCAGATCTACATCATTCAATTTCTTTCTCCTGTGATTCTCTAGAAAATTCTAGAAATAAAAGCCGATTGTCACTTGTACTAATATTTTTCATTATTGTAGATATATTCATTTATTTTCCAAGATTTTATAACTCTTAAGAAATTATCTTGGTTGTCATGGGTTATATGACCACCGCTTTAAATATATGTCCATGTTCGGTTATGAAATAACCAAATAAATATACATATATATTTATTATAAGATCCACCAAACTTAGCCTACACTTGTTTTGCTCGCTAACCTTGACTAGCAAGTGAAAAAAAAAAGTGTAGGTTAAGTTAAGTTAGATTATATTTCTACTTAACCCAGGAGGCCTTATTATCTTTTATTTTAATTAATTTTAATAAATTTATTAATTAAAGATAATTTCAAATTTATTTTTGTACCTTATGTTACTAGTTTTTCCTGTATGTCAGTTAACCGTATTCATTTCTGGGTCTCTCAATTGTAATCTGATATGAAATCTTTTGTAAAGGAGTTTTATTGCGTAATTAATATATATATATATATATATGTAAATGATCCTGTGTTAAATATTTTGCCTAAATTTATTTTATTTTTTTCAGTTCACTAATAAATATCACCAGAATATAATACACAATTATATTGAAATTTAAATCAAACTTGTTCTAATCCATTTTTGATATTTTGGTTTGATCCATTGCCATCTTTAGTGAATTATCCACCTGCACACAAATTTTGGAATACTGTATCAAAAAAGTTTAATTATATTTTTTAGCTATTAAGCTATTAATCAAATTCACCGCATTTATAAACAATCTAATCAAATTTTCAGAATTTTATAAATTGAAAGGTCCAGTCACTATCAGTATACTCTGAAGGCGGTGAGTCAAATTCCTCCAGTGTTGGAAAATAACATGTATAATTTGTATATTCAATTTCAAATTCAAATTTATTCCAATAATACTTTTACAAATATATACACGAAGTTCCATTCTCTGGAATACCTAAAGCGATAAAAAAGCTACATTTTTTTTTTATTCTCCGGGACCACCTTTAGGTATTGCTTCAGAGAATGAGATGAATGACAATTTATGTATAGCGTGTGGAAAATACCATGTCTGACCGGAATTCGAACCCGGGTCCTCCAGATGAAAGGTCGAGACGCTACCACTCGCGCCACAGAGGACCGCATAAAAGCTCCATTGCCGCAGGTAATTCTATTCCACTATACAGCATTTGTATGTGTGTATGTTTGTGTCCCCTTAGCTTAGCACGGGAATGTACTGTTCACTAGCTGAAACTCCTGATTCGTTAGTACATGGCTAGTGATGATTAGATGTTTTTTTTTGTCTTCAGTTCATTTGACTGGTTTGATGCAGCTCTCCAAGATTCCCTATCTAGTGCTAGTCGTTTCATTTCAGTATACCCTCTACATCCTACATCCCTAACAATTTGTTTTACATATTCCAAACGTGGCCTGCCTACACAATTTTTCCCTTCTACCTGTTCTTCTAATATTAAAGCGACTATTCCAGGATGCCTTAGTATGTGGCCTATAAGTCTGTCTCTTCTTTTAACTATATTTTTCCAAATGCTTCTTTCTTCATCTATTTGCCGCAATACCTCTTCATTTGTCACTTTATCCACCCGTCTGATTTTTAACATTCTCCTATAGCACCGCATTTCAAAAGCTTCTAATCTTTTCTTCTCAGATACTCCTTCTCAGATACTCAGATACAGAATGCCTTTTCTAGGTCTATAAACGCCAGGTATGTTGGTTTGTTTTTCTTTAATCTTCCTTCTACTATTAATCTGAGGCCTAAAATTGCTTCCCTTGTCCCTATACGTTTCCTGAAACCAAATTGGTCTTCTCCTAACACTTCCTCCACTCTCCTCTCAATTCTTCTGTATAGTATTCTAGTTAAGATTTTTGATGCGTGACTAGTTAAACTAATTGTTCTGTATTCTTCACATTTATCTGCCCCTGCTTTCTTTGGTATCATGACTATAACACTTTTTTTGAAGTCTGACGGAAATTCCCCTTTTTCATAAATATTACAGACCAGTTTGTATAATCTATCAATCGCTTCCTCACCTGCACTGCGCAGTAATTCTACGGGTATTCCGTCTATTCCAGGAGCCTTTCTGCCATTACATTACGAATTATTAATTTATTATTTCGGCTTCTTGTTTTAATATAAAAGTACAACATATTTATATATATATATATCTAGTATCCCCATACGGCTTCGTTCCCACTATATGGTTACTTGCGTTTCCCGACGCAGTCAATTTTTCTAATTTTATGTATGTTTTTTAATCAGTTTATCGGAAGGGGTGTACTAATATTTGCATCGAACATACAATAATAATAACAAGGGCTGTGTTGGTTCAGCCGCCATGTTGTACAACGTCGCATTCCTTACAAGATCAGAATTAAAAAATGCCGATAACAGTTGTTAGATATTTATCAGAAGGGTATTTGCAAGCCGAGAAATTTCTACTGAATATCTGTTTTTTTGTTATATATATTATAGCACTGTTTAAAATTCGTTATTGTATGCATTATCAATGTAAAATACAATAAGATTATTCATGAAGCGCGATTTACCTCGTTTTATTGTTAACACGATTTTTCCTTCATCGCAAATTTGATTGCTTATAACTCGACAACGAAGGAATTAACAGAAAACGGGTTTCACCATTGTTTTTGTTGTAAAATTTTAAATCGAAATCATCCGTCATACGCGTCCACCTTCTTATTTAAAAAAATTAAGTTTGATTCAACATAGCGGATAAAATTTAAAAACCAGCAATAATGCTGATTTTTTTAAAATGTGGAACTCCATTTCATCCCGTTTCCAATTACTTCTCAGATACGCGGCAAAAAGCTGTTCCCGTACTTAAATATTACCCGGTGTGTATAAAAGAACATGTCCTGAATGACTGACTGATTCATCAACGTCCAGCAATGTCGGTAACAAATGAAGATATCAACTTGATTTTTGATGTATGTAAATTTCATTTAAATATTTAAATTTTTTTGAAAGTCAGCCTTGAAAGTTATAAGAAAAATAAAAAAAAAATTTTGATCAATCCTTGCAAATTTTCCCCATTTCCGACTATATTAAATGAAATACCTAATCACAAGATTGGGGCTTGCAAATACTCCATATATATATATATATATATATATATCGCAAATTTTTAAGGGGTGCGACGGCTTACAGTATAATCGAGAATATTAATAAAATTGTTTGGGTTATTATTACGATTATGTTCCAAAATATGTCTGGTAAAATTTGATCGTTGTTAGTTGGTGTATTCTTTATGACTGCTATGATACAATAGAAGTAAACTATTTTTTTAATTTTAATCCTTGATTAGATTTTAACCTTAAATATGAACTAAATATAATTCATACGAACATAGGAAGCATAAGAAAAAATTTTGATGAATTTGTTTTTTTACTTAAGTAATAGTAAAGTTAAGTTTCAGATTATTATATTGATCGAACTTGGATCGGTGATGACATTGAATTTAATTTCAGTTTAGGTTATAACGTATATTATTCAAAATAATAAACTCACAAAGAGTGACTGGTATATGTTTATTTGTAGATAAAAATATTAAACACGAAATAGTTAAATAGAGTTAGAAAATGCAACACATCGGGTTGGTCTAGTAGTGAAAGCGTCTTCCCAAATCACCTGATTTGGAAGCTGAGAATTCCAGGTTCAAGTCCTAGTAAAGTGACTTATTTTCATACAGATTTGAATTCGAGATCGTGGATACCGGTGTTCTTTGGCGGTCGGGTTTCAATTAACCGCACATCTCAGGAACGGTCGAACCGAGACTGTACAAGACTACACTTCATTTACACTCGTACATATCATCCTCTGAATCCCTGAACGGTAATTCCCGGAGGATAAACAGGAAAAAGAAAGAAAGAAAAGAGTTAGAAAATGCGAATTCAGTTGGTATTAATTTTAGAATTAATAACGGGAACCATAAACTGATTGCCGTTTATCGATCGCCTTTCCAGAACATACGTTCTTGCCTGACTAGCTTAGATGTTTATCTACAAAATATAAAGACGGATGATAACGTAGTTTTAATAGGGGGATACGAATTTGAATATTCTTGATATTAATAAGCTGATAAATGAATTTCTTAGTATTATGCAACTATATGGATTTAAATCATGTGTAAACAAATCTATACGATTACAAAACAGTTTCGATGACGTAATGCAGTCGACCAGCTGCAAAGACCATATTTGCTTTAAGAGCGGTTCCGTTGGAAGAGTGACGTGATCGGGGCGTTCGTGAAGACTCTCTCTTTTTTCCTGTTTAGCCTCCGGTAACTACCGTTTAGATAATTCTTCAGAGGATGAATGAGGATGATGTGTATGAGTGTAAATGAAGTGTAGTCTTGTACATTCTCAGTTCGATCGTTCCTGAGATGTGTGGTTAATTGAAACCCAACCACCAAAGAACACCGGTATCCACGATCTAGTATTCAAATCCGTGGAAAAATAACTGGCTTTTACTAGGACTTGAACGCTGTAACTCTCGATTTCTAAATCAGCTGATTTAGGAAGACGAGTTCACCACTAGACCAACCCGGTGGGTTTGATGAACTTAATCTAGCTTGGATAAAGAAAACTGGAACGAGATATGCAAAAATAACACCGGTAGTAACGTATTTTATTAATAAACTTACCGACTACTTAAATAAACATAAACTGATTATTAAAATATCACATAAAAATAAACCACTAAAACAACGGGTCATTCCGAGCACGGTAGCTGCTATGGAAGAGATATAATGCGCCGTAAATTATTAAAACAACCTTTTAATACAAAACTAAAAGATTATTATGAGAAATATAGGAACACATTAAACAATATAATAAAGAAAGCAAAAATTATTTTAAAATCAAATAAAAACAATATTAAGAAAAAAATTGGAATCTATTAATGAAATATTAGATATGAAAAAAGAAATTACACGACCGAAAATTGAACCCAAAAATTAAATACTTTACAAATGTAGAAGAAAATTATGCAAATGCGATACTAAAAAATACAAATAACTTAAAATCTCTCTCTTTCGTTAATCCTACCCTCTATTAGTAGCCTGTTTCTTAACCCGACTAATATTACTGAAATATTAAACGTAATAAAAAATTTAATAAGAAAAACTCGTCACCTGGAATCGATAGCTTTAATGCTTCTTGCTTAAAAAAAATAAGTAACTACATAGCAAAACCACTTGAACAAATAAATGGATATTTTATTGAAGAATATTTCCCTACTAAATTTAAAAAAAAGCCAAACTAAAAGCAATATATAAATCGGGAGATAAAAACAAGCCGGCAAATTACAGACCTATAAGTTTGTTACGTAACTTCTCCAAAATAATTGAAAAACTATTAAAAAAACGAATAATAAAGTTTCTTGATAAAAGTAATTTTATTCGTAAAAATCAGTACGGTTTTCAAACTGGAAAATCAACAAAAGATGCGGTTTTACATTTAACTGGAATAATTAACCGTAATTTTATAGCAACATTCCTCGATTTAACTAAGACATTTGACATAATTCCTTACAGAGATGCTCGCTTATTTGAATTTTTTAAAGTACCTACTTTGAGACAAATATATGTCAAGAAAGTAATATTACACGTAAACAAATATATAAATGAATTCAAATTTAAAAATGCACCGTACAATACTCGTTCATCAGGAAAATATACTTATATCGCATTCTTTTCAAAATTAACAGTTTGCAAACGTCAATTTTCGTATTACGCAAGTATATTTTCTAATAAAGTCCGCAATCATTTTAACGTCCAAATAATAAATAGTAATCTAATCAAAGAAATAGATGAACGGGTGAAACACAATATATATTTTTAATTATCAAATTGAAAGACGCAAATAATCCACAATAATAACAATAAATTTAACATACAATTGTAACGAATAACATACAACAAAATACGTTAATATACTACTTAACACTAAAAACTCTACATATTTCAAACCGTGAATGCTAAGGCAGTATATTTCATAATAGTATTAAGTTGTCTTATCTTATGAATATTTCTTGTGGTCGTGTCATACGTTATCTTAAAATATATATTTGTTTTATTTCTCCAAAATGTATTTTATTTTATATGAATTCAATGTAAACTTAAATAATTTTACATTCTGGTTCTATGTGTTTAACTTAATTTTTCAATTTTTTTCTTTTTGAATAGCCCATTTAGAGGGCACGCTTAATCAATTTTTTAGCCCGTGCTTCTTTCATTTTTCTAGAATGGTGTTCTTTGTCGTCTTGAACAAAGTTCACCCTCTTCTACTAGTGAGGTTTTTACTCTGCTGAAAATTCCTGTATTGTTTTTCTGAATGTCACTCTGTCTTTTAAAATGTCTGAGTCTATTGAATCGTTTACTAGGTCATTGTCTATTTCTTTAAGCCGGGTTATCTTGTTCTTGTGAGTGCTTAGTAGGGTGAAGATGTTTTGTTAGTGATTACATCTGTTATTTTTTCTATTTTGGAATATAGCTCTTGGTTTAATCTTTGTTTATAATCTAGTCCTGTGTTGTTTTTTGGGCCTAATATTTTCCGTAAGATTCTTTTCTCTATTCTCTCTCCGTCCTGTACTTTATGTAGTTTCAGCGTTTCTGCCGCAACCCATCGGGTTGGTCTAGTGGTTAACGCGTCTTCCTAAATCAGCTGATTTGGAAGTTGAGAGTTACAGCGTTCAAGTCCTAGTAAAGCCAGTTATTTTTACACGGATTTGAATACTAGATCGTGGATACCGGTGTTCTTTGGTGGTCGGGTTTAAAACCCAACCAACCCGATTGCAATCAAACAAATCAAAAAGGGAGGTGTACAAGAGCCCTAAATCCAACATTTAATCATGCTACGGCTAGTCGTTCTTGAGATACATACATACATATATGCTCTAGATTATGAGAGATACATACATGCGTACGTACGTACAGACGTCACGTCGAAACTAGTCAAAATGGATTCAGGGATGGTCAAAACGGATATTTCCGTTGAAATCTGAAAACCGACATTTTTCGCGGTCATATACTTCCTTAAATATGTTGTAAATTAATATTATCTTTTAAAAAAGGGATATAAGTGTAAAAATAAAAATATATTACTGTCACGAAAATTTCGGTTTATAGATTTCAACGGAAATATCCATTTTGACCATCCGTAAACCCATTTTGACTAGTTTCGGCGTGACGTATGTGTGTGTGTGTATATTAAGGCGTGTGTCTGTGAGTGTGTGTGCGCGCGCGCATGTGTACGTATGTATGTGAGTGCATTTGTGTGTGTATGTGTGAGAGTGAGTAAATGTGTATGTGTATATATGCATGTGTTAGTGCGCGCGCACGCATATGTAATGCTGTGTGTGTATGCGCGTGCGCGTATTGGTGTGTTTTGAGCGCGCGCGTGTGTGTGTGTATCTATCAGTAAAAAATGACACCATCCCGTATTTTTTTCTCCTGTTTCTCGACTCTAAAGTTTGAGTTAAAAGTACTAAATTTACTTTTTATTCTTTAATAATGGTATTTTCACGAAAGTTTCTGGTTCGTCTGAATATTTTATAAATAATACTTTTTCCTTAAAAAATTCATCATGTTCAAATTTTATTTGATTACTAGCATTCCTCGTCGCGGGTTCGCCCGTACTATATGCGTAGAGAACTTCAAAAATTTGGAATAGATTTTTAGTAATTACGTATGGACTGTTGATCTCAAGATTTATCGCTATTCACAATTACCTGTTAAAAGTAAAATGTTAAGATAAAATTCAAATTCCAAATTCTCAGATTCAAATTTTTAATAATCATATCAACATAAGTCCTGCTCAGCTTTGTTTTCATTCGGACGCCAGTTTGTGATATTCAACAAAAAAAAATATTTCTCATTTCTCAGGAGCGGGTAAACCTACATTAATTAAATTTAGAAAATCTAATTTTTTATTTTACAAAATAAAAATTTTGAAAACTTCACCTTCAAAATGGCGGTCATCATAATTTTAATTCGTCAATATCTTTGTAATTGTTTGATAACATTTTTACTAATTACAAAATTTATTAAGCATTTTATTTTGAACAAAATGACACCTCACTTTTAAAATTTCGTTGACAAACAATCAAGTTGTAGCAGACAACCCGGGGCAGTACGCTTTTGGACCGTAATGGAAGCTGATAATTATTATTTTCTTCTAGGAAAATAGAAACAAATTATTGTTTCTATTTTCCTCCTTTAAATGTAATAAAAATTAATGATAGTAAATTAATAAAAATTATCAACTTTTAATATTTTAAAAGCCCTCGTATCCCTTCTAAGTTATATGCTTGGAAATGTAAAAATTTTAAAAACATTTAATCAAAGACACAAAATTATATTCGTATAGATAATGTAGTTTTAAATAGTTCTTTCCTTTAATTGTGCAGTCTAAACATTTTATTTGCTTTCTTATGCGCGTGCGTGTGTATGTATTGTGATATATGTACGCACGAGTAGAACGCATAGACAGAGACCAAGAGAATAAAAGAAACTAATGGATTTGTTAGTTGTTCATAATAATTCGTTCATATTGCACAGCTGCGCACTTACTAGCTCACTCATTATCATCTCTCTCTTTCTAAACACATACATTTGTCATACAACATGAGTTACAAAACTGTTTTTTAATATACTGGACAGCTGTCGTTATTTGTCTATTAATAATGATTTATGTCTTTTGGTTCTTGCGGTGTCACTTTGTTTTTTAACGGTAATGTATTATACTACTGTAGTCTGCAGTTGCTTCATATCTTTCTTTTCTAATGTACTTAGATCAGCTATTCTTTCTATAAATACAATAACATTTCTTCAAAGATATCTTCACTTATTTGAATTATTAAAAATCAACAATCATTTCTTTTTTTCTTAAAAATATTTTTTTAATTTGAATATTTTTTATATTTGAATTTATTAAATAAATCCCTTGTACCAGTTTAGTTTAGTTACACTTTCTTTTTCATTCCTTTCTTTCCAAAAATAATATGATTCTAAATTATAATTTTCAATTATTATTAAATAATCAGATGTTTCACCATCTCTATTGCGTACACACACATGTAATAATGCCTGTGAAATTACATATAGTCTACTCATTTTTATAAGTACATAAAATTTTATTTCACTAATAACTTTTTATTTTTTTCATATTTTTTTATTATTATTGAAAATAATTATTTATTGTAAAATTCTTTTTACAATCACGGGTTAATAATTATTAATAAATCAATATATTTAATTAAATAAAATAAAAAAAAATGTTAAACTGGAAAAGGAGATGTCTGATTCGAACCGATATGCCTTCCCCTTATAGATCCAGATATTTCATAAATTAAATTTTCATTTAGGTTCAACTCTCTAGAACCTATGGAAAAAGTCTCACTCGTGATATATCATTGAAAAGCTCTCAATGAACGCTTATTACTGCAGTTAAAAAAAGTCCAAAATCAAATTTGTTTTGGATTTTGGTTTTTTGGATTCCTTAGATGTCAAAACCTGAAGATCGGCTGAAAACCACATATGCCCGAATCGGACCGATTACAATACTTTCCCTTGCAGAGCTACAGCTCTGCTATAGCACTACGTAGATGGGAAAGTGAAAACGCTAATATTATTCAATATGTGAGCGCATGAATATTTCCTACCGAGTTAAAGCAGTGTGTATAATCAATTGTTTCAAAATAGAAAGGTAAAAATTAACATGTAACGTTGCACTGTTTGTCCCCGTCTCTTTTTACAAATGTAATGCATGTAAAGATAACAAAACACAAGATAAGTACGGCTCTGGAAAGCATCGATATGAACTCGCTTCTTAATCGAGGCCAGTACGGCTTCGTTAAAAGGGTTGGAACCAAGGATTGCATCTTAAATGCTCTTGCCGAAGTGGAAAGCGCCGATAGTAAATATGTTTTGGCAATTTTTATTGACATAGAGGGAGCATTTCCATCCTTATGTTGGAGTTACGGTTACGGTAGTTACCGGAGGGGTAACTACCGTTTTTAGATAATACTTCAGAGGATGAATGAGAATGATATGTATGAGTGTAAATGAAGTGTAGTCTTGTACATTCTCAGTTCGACCATACCCGAGATGTGTGGTTAATTGAAACCCAACCGCCAAAGAACACCGGCATGTGTTGGAGTTCTGTCCTCTATGAGTTGGAACTCCGCAATGTTGCAGTAGCCCTGCAGGCCGTAGTGCGTGATTATTTGTATAAGCGTACGGCTCTGTTTAGAGATACGTACCTGGCTGTGGAAACGTCCGTCACCAGGGGAAGCCCGCAGGGTTCTGTTCTCGGTCACCTGCAGTGCAACCTGGTATTTGACGGATTTCTGAGACTGACATTCACAGAAAGGGTCACGGCCCAGGCGACCCTCACATTAAGTATAAAGGCTGTGTGATCAGCCGAGTTAGAGTTCATAAGTACGTAAGTTTCTCTGATGCACAAGCATAGGAGGATTGCTGGGAAGGATTACGGGCTATCGGGCCGTCATTTGTACACGGTGTACTGAGCTGTCGTCGAAAGTATGGTCTTTTATGCTGCGTCCGTTTGGGCCCATAGGTTGGACAGAAACAGAGCACTTATTCAGAATTTAATTAATAATAATTGTTTATTTAATCGGATCGGTTCCAATTCGACTTCATCTCTTTTTTTAAATTTAAATACATTGATTTATTAACAATTATTAACCTCTGATTGTAAAACAATTTTTACAATAAATAATAATTAAATAAAATAAAGAATATGAAAAAATATCCGAATTTATTAATGAAATAAAATTTTATTTACCTTTCATTCTAAAAAAATGTGTATATGTAATTTAATAGGCGTACAATTAAGTCATGCGGTGTCCACAGTATTTTTTTTTCTTTTTGTCTTCGTAACTTTGGAGACAATATTGGTGATGGGAGAATCGATCAAAGTTTAAAAATATCAAATTCTGGAATTTTTAAAAAAGTTTCTAGTTTATTTAAATCTTTATTAATAATATTACAATAAAAAATCATCATGATTCACCCCCACCCATAAAAAAGAAATTTTAGATAACTTTTTGTTGTACATTTTTCAGTGAAATTTTCTTATTTCTTCCATCTAATATAGTAAATGAAAATAAACCTAAACATTTTCTTGGGATGTGATTTTGGGGGTAGGAAAGCAGAAAAAGTAATAAAATAACGATTTTTTTGAATTTTTTAAACTTTTTTCTTGAATCATTATTTTTTCACTATATAGAAATAATTAACCGGTGTCAGGAAAATATTAAAACAGCCTGACACCGGCCGAAAGCCGCAACTTCAAATACATTCTTAAGAACAACAATCAAAACATACCAAGTTTACGTAGGAAACCTGAGGAGTGAAGCGGTTTCCTGTTTCCTTCTTCGTTAAAGCTGAACGAACAGCTTCTGCTATATACCTGCGTTAAACTAAAATGCAGGTGATTATCAGCTCTACAAATGACATCTCTCCGAATGATCGCTATGATCGCGGATGTAATGAACATCATTACTATCAGAAAAAGTATTATCTGAATGATGGTTCTTGTACCTCGTATGTTTTAAATATGTTCAATGCCAAAAAAATATACTTATGTAGATTATAAAAATATTTAAAATTTAAAATATTCTGTAATTTACTGCATTTACAACTAAAAGTAATGAAATGCAATAAATCCACGATCGGAAAGGATTTTTCTTGGTTATAAAATTATATTTTCTTTTTTAATATTTATTTTATTTAAATAAGTGTTCGGATATAACAAAAAATAGAAATTAGTTTGTAAAAAAATATTCAAAATCTATTTGTTTATTCCACAATTTCTTTTTTCCTTATAGCTTTACAAAGGGAAACAATGTTTCCCAATGTTAACGAAGATTCATTCCAGCGTAATAGAATTTACAGTTATTATTCAAACGCGATACCGGCAACAATTTATTACCCGTCTAATCTTTGTGATCATTAATAAAAATTAGATTATGCTGAATAAAATAATCGTAATTAAATAAAAATATATTTATATACATCAGTAATAAGCATTGTAAATGCAAAGATAGAAATTTAAATAAAAAAAAATGAATTTATAAAATGATACCCTGTAACCGGCCGCTACTTCACTTTTCTTATTTTAAGTTTGGTATTATAAAAAAAGATTTTAACTCAAGACTCGATGACATGAAGATTCAATCTCGACAACCGTTAAGAGTAACGTTTAGCGTTCTAGAAACTTTTGCGAGAAAGAAAAATTAAAAGAAAAAAATTTAATTTTAAAGTTTTTTAAACGGTGTTTCCGTACTTTTATTTAACGATAGTTTTCTGCATTGCTGTTGCAATAAGTTTCCAATAATGGTTTTCTAACTTAAATTAATTTTATTTTCAGTCGCCTAGCGCAAAGGCGTATTTCTCTTTTCTTATAACGAGCCAAATTGGTTTTTATTCTAATTTCAATATAAATTTTCCGTAGGAATCTGTAATCGGTTTTATTTTCTTTAAAGAATAATTTCGCACCGTCTTGACAAAATTAATTTTACGTTTAATATTTCCAATCTTAGAGATTAGTTTGCTTAACGCGATCTCGTTAACGCTAAAATTACGTTTATTTATTTATTTTTTTCAGTGTCTGTATTCTTTTGTTTTACGAAAAGTGTAAGCAGTTGTTTTTTGATTATTATTCTGTCCTTACAATCTTTTTAAAATGAAGATTGTTTGTAGAAAAAAAATTTGGACGATTCCCTTTCTACGTTCACGTATTAATGACTATTTTAGTAATACCGTTGAACTCATCTGTATTTTAACTTCCCGACTAAAATTCTGTCGATGCTGAAACAGCATAGCTATAAACAAATAGTATAACGATTTGGGTTTTGGGGCTTTTGTAGATGCTGAAGTTTGTAAGCGCTATTAGATAAAAAAACTCAAAATAGAAATTTCTGGAATTGTATGCTCGTAGCATACCTGTATTTTTATTAATTACTTCAGACAGACTCGACATAAACACTTGGAAAACGACTCAAAATGTTCTTTATGAGGTATTGATAGGATTAAATTTTTGAAAAACAAAGTCGAGGGAGGGCTAGTTTTCGTTATTTTGAATTTTTATATAGCGATTGTAGAAAATTGAGATTTAGTAGAATGAAAGTACGTATTAAATAAGTTTTAAATCGATCGGTTTAACGGTAGGAATATTCAACATAATTTCTAATCGGATTTTGCCTCCTACCTAGTAAACGAAAACCAGTTTACCAAAAAACAATTGAAAGTTGCTACAAATAGTCGGTTGACTATAAATCGGTTGATTTTTCGTCTCCATTGGACAAGGGAGAATCAAACAATCCATTTTTTCGAATTATTTATTAATATTGCATCAGATTGAACCAACCGATTGAAAAAAAATAATATTCCAATAATAAACTTATTAAAACCCCGTAACATGGGGGCGCTGAGTAAAACTGAGATAGCTAAAATATAATTTTTTTTATACTTTCATTTTTGAAAATTGAAAGTCCAATTGTGTCTAGTATTAATGCGGGCAGAACGGATACTTTTTAAAAATGTAACCTTAGGGGCTCCGATTTATGAATTTAATAACTTTTTCAACGTTTTTTTATAATTTTTGATACGATTTTTTGAGATGACGGGCATCAACCTCTTTGGTCATTTTTCTCTGTGAGAATGGAAATTTGAAGAGTATGAGTAACGCCATGTCTGAGAGGGGTTCGAATCCAGGACCTCCAGATGAAAGGCTGAGACGCTACCTACCACTCCGCCACGGAGATGTGCATTTATCTGTTTTATTTATTCTGAAACTTATTTTATACAGATTATAATCTAGAAAAGGTATAATTTTTATGATAAATAAACGATTTTGTATTCATTAACAAAAATATTACGTTTACTTATAATATTTTCTAGTCGATTTTTATAATAATTTTATCATATAGCCATATATATTATTTATCCTATTAAATTGTGTAATTTTTTTTAACCGGGACATAATTTAATCTTAGAAATTAAAAAAAAAAATCCGCTTTCCAGCACGCCGGAAGGCTGAGGTATATTTCACCGGTGAACAGGTAAAAAAGATTTCCACCTTAAAGTTAAGAAAAACTTTAAATTTACTCAATACAACAACGGTTGCATGTGAACAAAAGTTTCACATGTTTAGCATACGACAAACCCCATACGACAAACCCATCTTCTTAATATTCCAGGAAAGGTTTAGCCATCCCTTGCCGTAAGGGTTGGTCATATCAAAAATTGTTTCAGACAAAGGTTTTAGGTAATGTTTAGAGAACTAACGACCACTTTAAACCGATTCGATACTGTGCCTATTAAGGGAGGTATGATTTTTTTTGTCTTCAGAACCCCATTTTTTCCATCCCCTGGGTCAATGGTTGGAGATATCAAAAAAGTTTACTTAGATAAGTTTTAGGTTCTTATCCAAAGAACAGTAGAAACTTTAAATGAATTCGATGTTTTACTTAATAAGAAAGTCATAGCGATATTTTTTTTTTCGAAAAAGCCCCTCCATTTACACTCCCGTGATCAGATTTTGTTCATTAACGAACTTGACCGATATTTTGAGTCGTTATATTTTATGTATCAATTTGAAATTGATTGGCGCAAAATTACGGCAATTATCGTGTCCACAAAAAGTGAAATATATATATATATATATATATAAACTTTTGGACTAGGTGGTTTTGGTGTCTGGGGGATATGAAACGCGAAGATATGTTGAAATTTTCCTAAGTCGAATCACTATACCCATTACAACAGGATTTCTTATGAAATCTATCCTACCTAAAAAAGAATATTAAAGTATACTTTCGATCTCCGTTGCGAGTTTCATCCGGGGGACCCGGGTACGAATCCTGGTTAGAGATGGGATTCATACGCTGCAAAATTCCATTTCCATATTCCCACGTGTATGTTCAAACAGCTTCTGTGTTGAATCTATGAATTAATTCATCATAGTCAAAAAATATTGTTTGTTTCATGTAAGTGTTACCTCGTGAATTGTTTTAACATTATTTGTTAAAACGTTTTTTTTTTTATTGTGAGAAAATAATTTCGATGGGAAAGTGACACCATTTTTTTTATTTCTTATTTATTGAAATAATGGATAAATTGACTAGACATTTGAAAAGGGTAAAAATCAAAATCCACATTTTAACTGTTGCTTACTTTATTTTATTATTTAAAAAAACGTTTTATCGATTATATATAACTTGAAAATCGTATATTCAAATAAAAGGCTGTGTGTATGTTTGTAAATTTTAAACAAATATAAACGAAATATTTTTTCTTAATAAAATAACGTTCAAAATAACAGGCTGTATTTTCTGATATATTTTATAAAATTGTAATCTCGGCACCTTCTAAATCTGCCCTCCAAACAAAGGGTAAATTATCGCACCAAGATCGTGTAAAATACACATCTTGTCGTAAGATTCTTCACGACTTAAATCGGAAACCTTATCGCGTAAAAACTAAGCAAAACAGACACACCGAAACGTCTTAATTATTGCGACCTACTTCACAAAACCATAGTCGATGAACAGATAGACCCGAAGTTGTATTTCACGTCAGACGAGACACGGATTCGTTTATCGTGACACTTCAATTCGCAAAATACAAGGTAGCGGGTGGCTAAAATTCCTCACTGAATGTTTGTGCGTCCACTTCGCTTAGAAAATCGGTAGATTATGTGCTGTTTCTGATAATCGTATATCGAGGCCGATATTTTTTTTAACCGGACCGTCAGTACAGAAGTGTACCGTACAATTTTAAAATAATTGTATATTCGGTTAACAGATCGTGAAAAATAGTACGTTTTTATTCAACAAGACGGAGCAACTTGTTACATATCAAACTGTTCAGTTGTAGTCGTTTGTGCTGTTTTTACAGAAGAACGAACCGTCAGCAGAGACTGCGATTTTTTCCTTAGCAGGTATTTGAAGAGTAGGGTTTCCGAATCGATCCCCCGCAATATCGATGAACTGAAAACGAACGTTCGACAGAAATCAATGCCGTTGACAACAATGTGCAAAACGCTGTTGTCCCGTACAATTTTAAAATAATTGTATATTCGGTTAACAGATCGTGAAAAATAGTACGTTTTTATTCAACAAGACGGAGCAACTTGTTACATATCAAACTGTTCAGTTGTAGTCGTTTGTGCTGTTTTTACAGAAGAACGAACCGTCAGCAGAGACTGCGATTTTTTCCTTAGCAGGTATTTGAAGAGTAGGGTTTCCGAATCGATCCCCCGCAATATCGATGAACTGAAAACGAACGTTCGACAGAAATCAATGCCGTTGACAACAATGTGCAAAACGCTGTTGTCAACGTTTCTGCGATGCCTGACGCTAATTCAGGTGACGCTCAGTATCCGCTTGGAAGATTTTTTACAAATATAAAACATATATTACAAAAATTCATAATATATCACTACCGACAAATGTTCTCCAGTGATTCGTCTCAAAGCACCACAAAAAATTTAAATAAATAATAATTACCTCTAAAATGTTTTCTCTATTTTCTTTTTATACGATCGATTTTAATTATTATGCAGTTATTTCAACGAGCATTAAGCTATTTGCTTTTTTATCTATAATACTAGCCGGGCCCCACCGTGTTCATTATCCTTCTTGTGACAAATAACAATCAAACTCTCTTCAATTTTTAAAAACGATCACTGTATTGTGTAATCTCTGCAGTGCAACAGTTTGGTTAGTACAGGATTCGAAACTTTGAATGATCTGAAGTATACGGGTTTCAAAATAGTCGATTTCCATCTTAAAAATAGTAGTTATAGTCGGTTACTGACCTTCGTACGAGTAAAAAAATATTTCCTACTATTTGAAATATTTCCATGCGAGAAACTTGCAAACATTTGGAGGGAAAAGGGAGAAAACAAAAAGGACCTGTTCCGGTTGTTACCGTAAGTTAGTTAATCCGCCACAATCTTGAAACGGTGAAACAATTCGTGATGGCAGTAATCATATGTTCTTTCGAGGTACAAAAACAATGTTGATGCAACATTTCAGAAAAGTCGGTTTAGTAATTTTTTTGCGTAAAAGAGTAAGAGACTCTCAGAAACTACTAGATTTTTATATACGGTATAATCGATTTAAGTTAATTTTGTTTTATTCTTTTAGAAAGATCGCTTTAACTTTTTTAAATTTTAAAACTGTTTAGAACAGCATTAATTTATATACAGAGCGATTCAGTAAAAGGAGACAATTTGGGAACCGATTCTAGATCTTGAAATAAAGAAACAAACATATGTCCGAAAACGTTTGTTTGTCGAGTTACGGTTAGCGTAAATTTCGCGCGGATTTCAGTTCCCCGGTGAAATGAGGTCGTACTGAAATTTTTAAGGGGGTCATAAAAGGAATAAACTTGACGGGTTCTTATGATTTTCACCTGAAAAATCGAATAAAGGAGGTTCCAATATTGTATCTCCCATAGATTAACCACCGTAAAACAGAAAAATTCAGTAACGAAAAACACATTTTTTTAGGTTTGAAGTACAATAACTTTGTTAAACGACTGAAAAATGCGTAAATTTTATTAAGAAAACGTGTAGAGAACTTAATTTTGAGAAAATTGATGAAATAAAGTACGAAAAACAAAAAAAATATTAACTTTTATTATTAAAAACAAAACAGAACAAAATTTAATAGAAAACAGCGAATGAATTTATGAAAATTAAAAACAACTTTTAAGCGTAATAAATTTAGATCGCAAACAACAAATTGTTTTATAGAATTTAATTCGTGAGTAATTTAATCTTTGTGAGAAGAGTACACTTCGCAGCACTCGTGTTTCATCTGAACCCCGACCGGTACAAGCCGATGAAAAAAAATTCTTCAAGTAGTACAGTTTAGTTCTAAAATGAGCACGCGAAGAATTTTTACGCTACTCAACATTCTACAAAGTACAGTACGGAGGACATTACACGGTCAAGGACTGAATCCTTGTCACGTCCAGAAAATAAAACACCTCCAGCTTGGTGACCGTGCCGGACGAGTTTTTTCAGCGGGTTAACATAATTACTTTTAAATCTCGTTCGTACTATTTTCGGACGAAGCTACTTGTATCCGTAACGGCGTAAACAACACGTGAAATTCACATCGGTGGTGTGAAGAAAACCACACGCTCCAGTCGGTTCAAATTTCTAGCCGTAATTTTCGGTGAACGTTTGATGCGGCACGATCGACAACAAATTAGGCCCTTTCTTACTAGAACGTGTCGCGGGGAGAAATTATCTTAAATTTTTAAACGATGTATTTTTTTGCTTGAAAATTTGTCATCGGTGAAACAAATTGAAATGTGCTATCGACTTGATGGAGGCGACTTTATTATTAATACAAAAGTGCACATTAATACAATCGCACGCGCGCGCATAGAAATTTGATATCGCATATCACTAAATATTTAAAATTAAATAAGTAAAACGAATGAAGATTGCAACAACGGGAAAAGAACTGCTCCCCCTGTCACACTGTAAGTCGTGGGTTGAATTGCCGCCTAGTTATGGTAAATGTATAACAAAACAATCAAAACGTAATTAATAGCTGAACCTACCTAAAAGTGAAAAATAAAATTAATTACTCGATTTCCGTAGCTTAGTGGTAGCGCCTTGGCTTTTCAACAAAAAAAAAAAAAATTATAAAAATATATAGATCAAATATAATTTTTTACAGGAATAGAATAAAATAAGTGGACTGTGAATTTCTTATTCTGTAGTCTTCAATTAGTCATTATTTCTAATTCTGATGCACGGCTTACACACACAACTTAATTAAAAATATTTATCATTTTATTTAAATATAATATTTATTCGTTTACTTAATTCAATGATTCTAACTTTTTATTTTAACATTCTAATTTTCCTAATTAACATTAGGAAAATTTCCATTCGGTTTTTGGGTTCCGTAGATGCGAAAACGTCAAGATCCGGCGAAAACTGCATATGTCCAAATGGACAAATTACGATACTTTTCCTTCTAGAGCTACAGCTCTACTATAGCGTTATTTAGACGGGAAAGTAAAAGAACCGCTCAAGATTTTCCTGGATAGATCAAGGAAAATCATGATAAATGCATAACCGTGATAAATTCATGACAATGAGTGTCACAAAATATTTAATTAAATGAAAAACAAAAAAATTAAAATCAGTTAAAAATTGTATTAATACTAAAAAAACATAACCCCAGGCGATTTAGTACAATTTATTAACACAGCATCGAATTGTATTTACTATATATAACCTATCGGCAAAATGTTCCGTTGAATCGCTTAAAATTTTACTTTAAATTTACTTTAGAGATATCCCTCGTAAGTTAGATCCACATGTGGATGTCTGTTGCATATGGAAAAATTATGCAAACCATAGAAATATGATTTTACTCGCAAATAAATATACATACAGAGGGTTTATATCAGAACTGTTTGATTTCAAGTATGATTTAAACGGCATTATATTTAAGGTATATTAACTTAATTACTGTACATTAGTGTCTATCCTTAACGGGTAGATTTTGAAGTTTTTGTTGGTGTACTTCGTATGTCCATTCGTTGCCCTGCAAATGTCCAGACGGTAATCCGGCTTTTCCCACGTACTCGTCAAAATGTCGATTGTAATGTATGCTACTGTCGCACTGTCTCCTGTAGTTGGTTGATGTCGCGGATTTTCTCCGTATAATGATTTTTGCATGCCCTCCCAAAAAGAAATCTAATGGGGGTTTAGGTTCCTTGGTGGCCGTGCGATCAGCCCTCCTCTTCCATTCCATTTGTTTTGAAACCGATGTATAATGCAGCACGGACACGGTTGCTGTAATACGGCGGAACGCCATCTAGCCGATAGAAAATTAATCCTTTTACTTCCTTGTAGGAAGTAAAGGAAGTAAAAAGTATTTGAGCTAAATTTCAATTTTTAGTGGTTAATGGGGTCACATTAATTCGGCATTAAACAGGTAATGAAAAAAAAACTACAAAAAATAAAATTATAAATAAATATTTATTTTTATTATTTTTAGGTGAGAATAAGGATATCAAAGATTAAATTCCACGGAAAACCAAACGAACTGTTCCGGCATTTGCCCTATTGTATCAAGGGAAACCGTGGCAAAACCTTGATAAGAACAGCCTAACAATATTTATATCTGTGATACATTTCACATTACAGGCTTATAAACATAGTAAAAACAACTTATACATTACGATAATATTACAATTTTAATTATAATAAATCTTTATGATTTATAAATTTCTTCCATATCTGATGATATCCATCCTTTTTCCCTGCAAAAAGAAATAAAAATTATATAATAATAACAACAATCTACAATCTCTTATCGATAAAATATATCGAAAGGTTTTCACCTGTTACACCCGTCTTCAGAAGAATATAAAAAGAATGGAATGAAAAAACACATTATGTGTCACGGTGGTTCATTACAAGCACGAGTATATTACTTCAATTCTAACGATCGATTATGAATACATTTTTTATACAATATTAAAAAAGGCTTATATAATATAAGGAAAATTACAATGAATGCAATCGATATATGGATTAACAGAATAAAAGTTCTTTGAACAATAAACTCAAACATAGAAATTTACAATTACGTAATCTATTCTGATCGGTTCCTGCGTACTGATTTTTTGTCATATATTTGTCAAAAAAAAAAACATCAGTTATTTTCCAGTTATAAATAAATCAAAAAAATTATTGTGCTTTAATGAGAAAATATCGTTTACTATGATTAACTTACAAAATGTATGAACAGAATTGTCCATTTCATACAAGTGACGTAAACAAACAAATCGTTTTCAACTCTAGATGAGGGAAATTAAAATTTAATGAGTCAATTTTTATTTTTTAACTAATTTTTCTTGTGCTACCTCGTTAGGCTACCTAATGATGGCATATAGACCTGCAGTCCAGTCTTTGGAACTGTTGCTAATTGCATCTTAGCAGTCATTTTACTGTTAAAGTTAAATATTTAAAACTTATATTCAGGTATAAAATAGATAATAGCGTAGATAGAGCTATTAGTCCCTAGTCAAATGTACTTACACTACTCTCGCATCGATTTAAAATACCAAATTTGGCCTTATAATTGGTAAAATAAAATAAAGTTAAAAGAAGTCAGGGACTCCCCTTTTATGACTAGACTAATTTAGTGTAACAACTCTTCTTTTAGCTGCGCAATTACCATTGCGGTCGATGTCTATCCACAGTTATGGTCACAAGCAAGAATTTAGCCATCGAAAGGATCTACATTCACAAAAAATAGACTTTGTTGGCTGTAGTTGAATGAATCGACAGATGATTCCCGTGCTTTCAATCCAGCAGTATGGCTTACGCCATAAAGGCTCACCGTTAATGACATATCATTTTCCTCTTGGCTTTGAAGTTTCAAGATGTTACTTTAGCATCCAAGAAAGTTTATTTAAATGAGTTAATTAAATCTTGTATTCTGATCAGTTAATAATAATATATTTTATACGTTATATACATCGTATATCTGTTCCGCTAGATTCCAAAAAGAGTGTTATAGTTATGATACCAAAGAAAGCAGGAGCAGATAAATGTGAGGAATACAGAAAAATTAGCTTAACTAGTCACAAATCAAAAATCTTAAATAGAATTCTTGCATAAGAATTGAAAGGAGAGTGGAAGAAGTGTTAGGAGAAGGCCAGTTTGGTTTCAGGAAAAGTATAGGGACAAGGGAAGCAATTTTAGGGCTCAGATTAACAGTAGAAGGAAGATTAAAGAAAAACAAACCTGCATACGTGGCATTTATAGTCTTGGAAAAGGCATTTGATAACGTAGACTGGAATAAAATGTTCTGCATTTTAAAAAATTTAGGTTTCAATTACAGAGATAGAAGAACAATTGCTAACAATTCTGTACACACAAACATTTCCTGAGTGGCAGGAGAATAATCAGAGCTGATGGAAACTTTTCATGACTGAGCTGGCATTTGTTCTTGGCAAAGGCAACATGGAGGAAAGAGCTAGAAATATCAACAGTCTGTAATAAGGAAGTAAAAGACGCACTGAAAGCATGTGGTACTGAAATTCCGACAGCAGTAATCCAACCTGAAAGTTCCAAGTTACCATCACAGTACTGTCAAGATTGCAAAGAAATGAAGATAGTAAAACACGATTCTATTGTGTAATGTGCAAGAAACTTGTTTGTAATATACACAAAGAAGTAACTGTTATTGTGAACCGCATGTTATGCAAAAATGTACCTGAATGAACAGTTCAAAAATGTTATTTGTTATTTTGAGGCAAAGTTTACTGCAAACGTATACAGTTTTAATTTTACAGGTGTCTATTATTGAATTTCTCTTGTGAATGATATAAAATTTATTGTACTTTGCTTCTACGTTCAGTTTTTAATACTTTTAATTATTTGAAAATCTGTATTTCAAAACTAAATAAAGCTATTCGTTGAAAATAACAATCTAAAAACAAATATTACACTAAATCACAAAGTAGTACTGGGGTAGTCAAAATACTCTGCTTGGTAAAATAAAGGTGTCGAAAAGTTTGGCAATGGGAGGGTTAATTTAGACCGGGTCTAAGCCACGCCATCAGACAGGTGAAAATAAATTATGGTATGTCATAACAAAAAATCTTCTATTTGAAAAGTTATATTTTACAAACCAGAAATAAATATTAGTTAATTTGAGATACAATACATTACACTTGTTCTTTTGTGCATGTGTATCGTTTCAATTTATTTGAAGTTTGAAGAGATTATTTAGGAATTTTGAAAACTACAAATTCATAATTATTATATGAACATTTAGAGTCGTACATAGATGCACGATTTCAATTAAGATAAAGATGAAAAAGAACTCTAAATCTAACAAGAATTTCCACTAAAACTGATGGCAATCTTGGACATCTCTTCGTAATGCCGGGCAGAAAAAAATATTTGCACTAATAAGAATAATGTTTTTAGTGTACAACTATTTTACATAAAACATGAAGAGACTACTTACTTATTTTTAACAGATCACCAAGATCGAGAAGGGTTTCAAAGAAAGCTTTCTCTTTTGCAATACTATTAACAGATTTTACTGAAAAATAAAACATTTTTTTTCCTACTAAATGTAAGTAATATTGTACTTACTTATGATCGTAGAACGGTGCACTTATCTCGTACGAGAACATATAAAATATTAAAGAATTTAACTGTAATCTGGTGAAAATTTCATTCTCATCGTTTCAAATTCCTCTGTAAAGTTAATGAACAACAAAAGCTGAAATCATGGCAAACACAGCTGTAAATAAAAAAAAGAAAAAAAAAGTATATTAAACCCCTTAGCATAAGAGCGACAAAAGTTAATCATTTTTTATCAGACTAAATTATATCTTAATATTGTGAAATTTAATAATAGATATCGATCACCTTAATTCATTCTTCCTGACTTCGTCAGGAAGATTGTTTATTTATTTATTATTTTATTTTATTTTGTGATGATTATTTAAACATTACAAAAAAAAGTTGTACATTTGGTTTAAATAAACAGAAAATTATATTTACTCTTCCTCATAAAAAAAAAACAAATTGCTCTCTTCACCGTAATGTTAAAAAATATTACCATTAATTACACTTCAAAAAAATGGTTTTAATACCATTGTTTTTTTGTGCAATTCAAATAATTTCTCTCCTAGCATTCAATAAAAGTGTTACAGACTTGATTTTACATCAAATTTACTTCTATAAATCATTTTAATAGATACACCCCCCCCTCTTCTAAGCGGTTATATAAAATAAACAATCAAAAAATTAAAAAAACCCAATAATGTTCAATTTAAACAAAAATTTTAACTTTTTAAACTTTTTAACCAAAATTAAATCGAAGGTCAGGTTATTTAGTAACGCAAATTTAAAGAAAACCTGATTAATGAATTATAAAGCCTAAAGTATCTTACCTAATATCTGTTTTTCTTTAGTTTTCTTCTGAATCATCCTCAGGAACAACTCTTTTCATTCCACAACAATAATCGGCAAGCATCTTTAGACCATTTTCCCTGGAAGCACGTTTCCATCTCTGACACATCCTAAGAAAAGTGTTCATTGTGCTTATCAGTTGCTAAAGTTAAGTGGAAAAAATTTCAAACGTCAATGTAAGATATGTAATTTTCTTTAGACATATTTCTATTTGAAGTCGCTTTCTTGATTAAAATTATTTCCTCTGTTAATTTTATTTCTTCATTTTTTGTAAAATCTTGTTTTTTGTAATAGTTGTCCTTATGTTTGTCCCAATTTTTATTTCATATCATTCTTTTTTTTGGTCTTTATTATCCCATTTTTTCTTTGTTTTCTGTACCTCACCTTACATTTAGACACAACTAACTATATTGTGGTAAGAATCAGTGTCTATTCCTGGATGTAATTTACATTCCATAATTTAATTCAGAAATCTCTCCTAATAATTATAATAGTCTACGAGATGGATTTCACAAATATATATAAAACTCTTTTATAAATTTCAAAAAGAAATCCTCTTGACTGCCAGTTTATACACACAGGGCGGTGTTGGGAGTCTTACACATATCACCAGTGGCAACGACCCAATGGCCCCTAACCACCTCCATGCGCAGGCTATCCCTATCCTGCCCATCATGCATGCTTCGGCAGAACACATTATCCACGATAATGTAGCCTCCATTCACAGTGGAACTCCTTCCTCTCTACATCTATTCACTTGTGGAGCAACCGGTCTAGTAGGGGTCCGGGGTTTGATCTACAACACCACAATAAGAGGAGGAGGTCGCTGTCTACATCCAATGTCAGCAACACTATATATATCAGGTCATTGTCGGCCCCAAGCCGATGGGTTGGAGAGTCCTGCACACCTTGACAGTAGTGACGACCCCAAGGGAGCCCCCAACCACCTCCTTGGTACAGGCTGTCCCCTCACCATCCGTCATATGAAGGCTGGCCCTCTTGCAATAATTCCTGTGCCATCTTGGTTTTGAGGATACCCTCTACCAAGGCAGCCACTTCTCACCATGATATTTCGCCGGTCAACGTCGTCTTCAGCAGATTATCTTCATCAAGCCTACCAACAGCAGCGAAGCACCAGGATCTCTTGCTATCACCAGTTTATACTTAGTTAAAAATTCTGAAGGTGTAGTTCTTTAAGTTTTTAATCTAGCTCATACTATCTTGACTATTTTTCCTTGTAATAAACCTCTGTCAATTGGATAATGCTTAATTTCCCTCCGTATGTGAAATCTGGTTTATTTAATTCTATTGGTAAGCTGTAATCAAATCTCACTCATGTTTTACAGTGGTAGTTCAACGTACATTTGAATGAATTTTTGCATTTTATTGTACAATCAAATGAAAATTATTCTTTGATCCATTTTTGTCTAAACATCAACTCCAAGGTGGTGTTTGATGCCTGCAGGGTAATTAGACAGTTAGATAGTCTGAAGGTAAGCTGAGAGCAAATCTGGTTCTAGCAGAGAATACCAGGTCTGAGGTATTGCTTCGTGTTGGGATAGAGATGAATGAGCAGTGTAATTTTGTCGTGGTTATAGATTTCGCAAAGGGAGAAGACTGCAAAGCTCGAGTGTTATCGAGCATTGCTTAAGATTAATGCGGTGACAAAGCTTGACTTAGCAATCAATGCCAAGTCTGTAATGCGGTGGGTAAATGCCTTCTCAGAAGGTTGCCAAGTATGTCGCAAGGAGAGCTGATCAGAGGTACTCTTTCCGGCTGGTGGCAGATAGAGCTGCTAAGCAAACAGCTACGGGTGGAGACAAGGGTAGTGTTCAACAAACGGATATGGTGCCAACCCAAAACAGGACTCTAGTGGTTAGAGCAGAGGGACATTCTTATGCGGTTTATCTTTACTAATTTTATCTTACTAATTCCATCAAAACATTTTTCTATAATTTGTCTGTCTTCTTGAATAATTTCATTGATCTATGATTTCGCAATTATAACTGAAACTTTGATCGATCATCCATTCTCCCCATGTTAATTATCAAATCAATTTATTTTGAAACTTTTAGCCAATTTTAACTTTAAATATTTTTATTAAAATTTTGGCCACTTTTGAGAACTGTTAAATTCCCTTGTAAAAATTTGCACGATTAATTACTGTATTACTTAATAAGGTGGTAATAAATTTCAGGTGTTTTTCAACCCTTTAAAACATTAATCTTATCACCAAATTTTTTATTCAAAAATGTTTTTTTCAAGAAGACTTATATGATAGCTATATAAACAAGAGTATTTATTATTCACAGTTTTAACCGTTTACACAGATGCTCCAAACTAATGATTTTATGATTTTGAAATTAACACAGATCTATTTTCTTTTTGTAATTGTACTGACTATGGACTGTACCCACTTTTGAAGCATTAGTCAGTCCCCACCCAGTGAGAGGTCGCCACCTACGCAAAATGGCCATACTGACATTATCGGCCACATAATTGCAATTAGTTGCTCAGTGCAATTTCATACACTGAAATAATCTTACGCGCCACAATATATAATATATATATATGTGTGTGTGTGTGTGTGTGTGTGCGCGTGTAGACTAGTTAACACACTCGTAATTTCTTACATATACTTTTTTAGAGAATTGTACATAATATACTAAAAACTACTATGACAAACACATAACATGCAAAAATAAAACAATAAAATTCACAACAATACAACATAAGCCCCGACCTGAGTACTCACCTACATACTACATGAATGAAAACATGATTAATAAAATACACAAAATACATACATAAATACCAAAGATGCAACATCATGCATATACATAAAAATCAATACACTTAATACATACAGAAACTAATCTTGCCCGACTACATATATACAATACTATAAATAATAATGAAATACACAACAATAAAACACAAGCCCCAACCAAAAAAGAGCACTACATCAACTACAACCCATGTAAGGTACTCCTACTCGCTGTCCTGTGCCTCTCTTCCACACACAATAGCCTCAACAATGGCAGTTTTACCCCGCCTCGCTACCTCCAAGACAAGCATCTTAGGGACTACATTCCCGACCCGTAACTCCCCAAACTCATCTCTGTGTGACACCCTAGCATAACATGTTCTGAGGAGTGAACGACCCCACAATACTGGCATAGGGGAGAAGCCCTCTTCCCACTTCATCCCAGTTAAACAGAGGCACTGTACCTTCCAGAGCTACTTGGGATTGCAGTGAAGCTACTTGAACTTCACTGCAATCCCTACTCAGGTGCCCCTCCCATGCACAGTTATAACACTGCTTATGGTCTGACCACAACGAAACAGCGCTCCTCCGATGATCTACGGGAAACCCTAGATACGGCAGATCCAGCAGATTTTAACTCTGTTATTGTCCAGCAAAGCCCCGCAACGGCCACTGCATAAGAACGACCCTCGGCTCTAACCACTAGAGTCCTACTTAGGGTTGGCACCATATCTACTCATTGAACACTACCCTTGTCTCCACCCCTGGCTGTTTGCTTAGCAACACTATCCGCCATCAGCCGGAAAGAGTACCTCCGATTGGCTCTCCTTGCGACATACTCGATAACCTTCCGAAGTCACTTACCCGTCGCATTACCATTGTCAAGTCAAGCTTTGTCACCGCGTTAATCTTAAGCAATGCTCAATAACACTCAAGCTTTGCGGAGTCATCCCTCTTGGTGAAATCTACTACCACGATAAAACTACGCTGTTCATTCATTTCCATCCCATCACCAAGCAATAACTCAGGCCTGGTATTCTCTGCTTAGAACCAGACTTGCTCTCAGCTTACCTTCAGACTCTACTGTCTAAGTACCTTGCAGGTACCAAACACCACCTTAGAGTACCCGCTACTATTTCCATTAAGATCCAACACATGGACCGCATCACTCCCCAGAACACTGGTGGCGTTGGGTTCACTCATGAAAGTAAACCGCTCCTCCCGCCAGAATCTCTTGCACAGGACAACTACTTCCTCCTCGTTGACTCTCTCGATGAGCAACACTCTGCTGGAGCTTTAGGACAATGTCTTTAATTTCCTTCTTAGTTTTGGTGTTCTCTTTTACTAGCAGGGTCAGTTTCCTGACTGCCTTCAACACCTCAGTGTCAGATCCATACCCCATAAGATCCACCATCTTCTTCCCCAGGTGCTGACTCCCGAATTCGATTGGACCATCCTCCTTAGCAAGTGCCTCTGCAGCCTGCCTACAAATGGAAGACCTAGACAGGCTTATACGTGGCCTAAAGCCGTTGTCCTGTAACATTTCACAGCAAAATATCCATTGGTCACATGCGAACAATCGTGATCATGTTGAAGAACCGGCCAATATATTCCACCTGACCTCAACTAAGAAGACATCTATTTAGATATACTTTTAACTAAAGATGTTTGTCTCTACGTACTGAAAGATTCTTTATTATAATACATTATATTTCTTACTTTTATTTATAATATTTATACAAACTGTGATGTCAATAACAAAAAATATTAATGTTTGGGTGTTTCTTCTTAAGTTTTCTTTGTCCATCCTTTTTTTTCTCATGGGATCATTGTTCTGCAGTACACTTCACAATCAGTAGCATATTTTACCAAATCACAAAAGAATTCTTTGATTAGTATAAATAAACTTCATAAAGAAATACTGAATCGATTGTATAAAATATTATAATCCAGTTAATTAAAATTCTGCAAAAAAAAAAAAAATGTCTTAGTATATTATGAATTAAAAAAAAAATAAATTACAGTAATAAACAATCTAAAGGCTCAATCTAAACAAATAAAGGCTCCTGGAATAGACGGAATACCTGTAGAATGACTGCGCAGTGCAGGTGAGGAAGCGATTGATAGATTATACAAACTGGTGTGTAATATTTATGAAAAAGGGGAATTTCCGTCAGACTTCAAAAAAAGTGTTATAGTTATGATACCAAAGAAAGCAGGGGCAGATAAATGTGAAGAATACAGAACAATTACTTTAACAAATGAAGAGGTATTGTGGCAAATAGATGAAGAAAGGAAAAATATAAAGAAAGAGACAGACTTATAGGCCACATATTAAGGCATCCTGGAATAGTCGCTTTAATATTGGAAGGACAGGTAGAAGGGAAAAATTGTGTAGGCAGGCCACGTTTGGAATATGTAAAACAAATTGTTAGGGATGTAGGATGTAGAGAGTATACTGAAATGAAACGACTAGCACTAGATAGGGAATCTTGGAGAGCTGCATCAAACCAGTCAAATGACTGAAGACAAACAAACAAAAAATTCTTTGTGTTTGACAATAAGGTCAATGAACTTATAAGGTCAATGAA
This sequence comes from Lycorma delicatula, assembly GCF_047948215.1. Classification (NCBI taxonomy): domain Eukaryota; kingdom Metazoa; phylum Arthropoda; class Insecta; order Hemiptera; family Fulgoridae; genus Lycorma; species Lycorma delicatula. The sequence continues at coordinate 17,521,864 of NC_134459.1, forward strand.
CTATGATTTTTTTTTTTGTTGATCGTTTATGTATTAGTGTTAAAAACTTAAAAATCATACTTTATAACTTTTTTGTTTATTTTAAGTTGTAAATACAGTTAGTAAAATTTACATAAAATATTGCTTGTTTTAAGTACTCGAATTTTCAGAGAGAGATTTTCTTGTTACAAAATTGTTATTCAAATTAAATATAATCTGAGATTAATGTTTATTAAAACATTAGCGACTGAGATTCGAAGCCGGGACCATCCGGACGACGCAAGATTCCATCTAGGGGATCGGTCGACAAACGGTTTAGTTGATGCTTGTTGAAGTATTAAATAACATTATATTTTATGTTCTTATAAACATAAAAGGATTACATAAATGTATTAATGTAAGTCGCTTATAGATTCTAACGCAACATTGTTGAATGTATCTGGACGTCTTATTTTTATTATTACAACCTTAAATATAATCGAGTTAATTACAAGTTTTACATATTAATTTTTTTACCCCTTAATGTTGTATTTCATTTTAGAAATAAGTTTATAACATTTTATCGTATTAAAAAACATGTTGGCTTCTAAATCTGCCGGTGTCGGGTTTGATTCTGGGCAAAAATTTTTTTTTTTTTTAATATCTCATTAATTTCATTTACCGCAAATTCTTCGCTCGTTAAAATACACGTGTAGGATATTACGAGGTCGAATTGTAAATAAAACTGGAGAAATTTTATCTGTTATGTATTATTAGAATTTTTTTTTTTTTTGTAAATTACTTTACAAAACGGATAAACCTTATCGTAATATTTTTAATAAGTTTATTAAAATTAAGAGAGATTAATTATTATTTTAAATAAAATTTAATAAACATAAAATAATCGACAAATCTTGATTTAATTTAATTATATTAAACGTCTATATAAGAAATATGGATATTAATTTTGTTACTCGACGACAACAATACACACACGTACGCACGCACACATGTAAGCAAGTTTACATCGCGTGATACTGTACTGTCCGACGGTAGCCAATCAGAGCGAAGAAAGCCACCTGTGGTTTCTTCATTCCCCCTCCCACCGACCCCCATCATCGTATAGTCACAGCCAGACAGATGTTTTTACTACGTCATCCTAAAAAAATTAAACGAAAAAAGAATTACCTCTAAAAGTCTTCTGTCAGCCTATGACCGTTACAATTTTATAAATTATCGTTATATTTTATCATTGGCTATCGACCTGTTTTTTTAAAGCATTTATTACTATAAAGAATTTACTTATTACTTTTATTTAATTTAATTTTTTTATTAAACACTTCGCTTTTATCATAATTTAATTTTTTTTAAATCTAGCACAAATTATGTATTACAGTAAATAAAGAACAATTAGTTTAACTAGTCATGCATCAAAAATCTTAACTAGAATTTTATACAGAAGAATTGAGAGGAGAGTGGAAGAAGTGTTAGGAGAAGACAAATTTGGTTTCAGGAAAAGTATAGGGACAAGGGAAGCAATTTTAGGCCTCAGATTAATAGTAGAAGGAAGATTAAAGAAAAACAAACCGACATACTTGGCGTTTATAGACCTAGAAAAGGCTTTCGATAACGTAGACTGGAATAAAATGTTCAGCATTTTAAAAAAATTAGGGTTCAAATACAGAGATAGAAGAACAATCGCTAACATGTACAGGAACCAAACAGCAACAATAACAATTGAAGAACATAAGAAAGGGAGTCCGACAAGGATGTTCCCTATCTCCGTTACTTTTTAATCTTTACATGGAACTAGCAGTTAATGATGTTAAAGAACAATTTAGATTCGGAGTAACAGTACAAGGTGAAAAGATAAAGATGCTACGATTTGCTGATTATAATAATTCTAGCCGAGAGTAAAAAGGATTTAGAAGAAACAATGAACGGCATAGATGAAGTCCTACGCAAGAACTATCGCATGAAAATAAACAAGAAGAAAACAAAAGTAATGAAATGTAGTAGAAATAACAAAGATGGACCGCTGAATGTGAAAATAGGAGGAGAAAAGATTATGGAGGTAGAAGAATTTTGTTATTTGGGAAGTAAAATTACTAAAGATGGACGAACCAGGAGCGATATAAAATGCCGAATAGCACAAGCTAAACGAGCCTTCAGTAAGAAATATAATTTGTTTACATCAAAAATTAATTTAAATGTCAGGAAAAGATTTTTGAAAGTGTATGTTTGGAGTGTCGCTTTATATGGAAGGGAAACTTGGACGATCGGAGTATCTGAGAAGAAAAGATTAGAAGCTTTTGAAATGCGGTGCTATAGGAGAATGTTAAAAATCAGATGGGTGGATAAAGCGACAAATGAAGAGGTATTGCGGCAAATAGATGAAGAAAGAAGCATTTGGAAAAATATAGTTAAAAGAAGAGACAGACTTATAGGCCACATCCTGGAATAGTCGCTTTAATATTGGAAGGACAGGTAGAAGGGAAAAATTGTGTAGGCAGGCCACATTTGGAATATGTAAAACAAATTGTTAGGGATGTAGGATGTAGAGGGTATACTGAAATGAAACGACTAGCACTAGATAGGGAATCTTGGAGAGCTGCATCAAACCAGTCAAATGACTGAAGACAAAAAAAAAACAATAAATAATAATAATTCAATAATAACAAAAAAATATATATGAAAAAAATCAGAAGTTATTAATGAAGTAAGATTTTATGTAATTTTCATTTTAAAAAAATATCTATATGTAATATAATAGGCGTACAAAGAAGTCATGTGGTGTCCAGATCAGATATTTCCTGTATGACACAAGTACATCAGGGAGGCTTCATAGAGAAAATCTGAAGTTTTTAATCGAAAGAGTACCATAACTTTAGAGGAATACAAAAAAACTATTTTCAAGTTAAAATAAAAAATTAATTAAATCTCTGAACGGGTATGGGATGGGTTTCGAAGTAAATAATACGGGATTTTTTCTTTACCTTCTCTTCACTAAAGATCACGTTTCCAAAATTTAGATGGGGCTTGTCGTATGCTAAACATGTGCTTTTATCAGTCACATTCAATACGGTGTTACTTTCAATATAATTTATTATAAATGTATTTTTTAAATGTTATTAATAATTTTTTTTCACAAAAAATCCTTTAATTTTGCTTTTAATTTTTATTTTCAATTAGAATTGCATTATCTTAAATTAATTTCAATAGTTTTCTTAGGAAGACTGATTATTAGACGTAATTAAATAAGTGAAAATCTCATTTTAAGTGAAAAGTTTTTCTGTGTAATATTTTATGTACTTATAATTTCCGTAAGATTGATAATAAGTTTTAAAAATAACAAAAATAATTTAATATTAGATAACATATATAATACTCTACTGTCTATTGTTAAAAAATTACTGATGGTGAATGAAATTTTAGATGGAATAATTTTTCATTATAATTTTTTTGTTTAAAAATAGTAATTATTGAATATGTCTATCAAGGTCATTGCCGTAGTGTGGGAAGGGGAGAGGCTATGAGTGAGGTAAATAAAAAACATGAAACGTATGACAATACCATTCGTAATAGGAAGCTTGTATATGATGTGATGGACAGACGCTATGTTGCCATTTAAACTGATTTACTATTGTAACATTTAAACTGTTATGTTGCCACTTCTTCCGTTGTGGTCCCGTAGCCGCCGAGCTTGGCATCAGACAAATCGCCGCGTGCGTTTTTTCGTATTCAATACGTTTACATAGAAGATGAATAAAAATAATAATTTTTAATATTTTGGTAAAATTTTTATTATCTATTTTTTTTTTTAATTTAATAACGAATCAATATATTATAATTTTACTATTAAAAAAAAAAAATAAATAAATTTCTGCATTTACACTCTCGGGCTGCTGTTTATAAAAATATAGATCATAGGAAAGTAATTTGGAAGTCGTAAAAATATTATAGGCATTTTACTAAAAATGAATTAAACTTGCAAATTTAATGATTGCCTCAACTAGTAGTATCTTATGCATAAAATTTTTTTTGGAATCTTTGTAATTTTTTTTATTATTTTCATTTCTTAGAAATTAAATATTAATAATAAATTGTACTTAAGTTGTATTATTTTTTATCGTTATATTTATCCGAGATATGATTAGGCGTAAATGTTCTTCAGGTTTGAACAATGAGCAGCGCCCGTGCGAAGTTAGATACGATAACTAATTGTACTACATTGCATCTTGAGTGAAAAATAATATTACTGTCTCTTTTGACAAATGAAAAATGACAAGTGACAAATGAAGAGGTATTGCGGCAAATAGATGAAGAAAGAAGCGTTTGGAAAAATATAGTTAAAAGAAGAGACAGACTTATAGGCCACATACTAAGGCATTCTGGAATAGTCGCTTTAATTTTGGAAGGACAGGTAGAAGGGAAAAATTGTGTAGGCAGGCCACATTTGGAATATGTAAAACAAATTGTTAGGGATGTAGGATGTAGAGGGTATACTGAAATGAAACGACTAGCACTAGATAGGGAATCTTGGAGAGCTGCATCAAACCAGTCAAATGACTGAAGACAAAAAAAGAAAAAAAAGTAAAATGAAAATGTAAAAAGTTTAAAAATTATTGTAAATAGTAAAAGCTGGTATTTTGTTATTTTAATTGTGAAATTGTTTCAAATAAAACCAGATCAACTCGATTAGTTTTAATAAATATTAAAATATCGATATTAAATATTTTTAACATTTACTATTACAGATATTGCACACTTATTCTAACCTATTTTCAACTGTATTTTTCAGCAGCTATAAAGACAGAATTCATCCATTGGATGGTATAAAGCTTCAGATCTAGTGAAGGGTTAGGCAATTTTAAATAAATTAAAATTTTTTCAATGTTAATAATATACTGTTTTTGTTAGGATTCACTTAACGGCGGGTATTCTCTAGGGAAACTCAGTCTGAGTCTAATAAAAAACAAATATTAAATGGCTAAAATATAGCTGGATTTAGATCATCTTGAGATATAGTATAATAAAATTTAATTTAACAGTATTATTTTTCCAATAAACTAGATGGTAAAAACACAAGCAAAACTGGATTATTTAACTTTAATTCTCTTTAAAGTAACAATTTTGGAACACAGTACTTACTTCATCTGTTTATATTTGAAATAATTTTTTGCATTGCCGCATTTCTCCAATTATACCTTTACGTCTGTTGCTTTTCTTTTCCGTTTTGCTTGAATTATTTATTAGCTAACTTCCCACATTACATTTTTTTAAGATGTCACAACCGCTTTAGTTTTTCATTACAAATTCTATCCATCATTCTATGGTACCAAAACATTTCCTCATAATTTATAATTTTTTATTCTTTATCTTGTTAGTTTTTCCTGTATGCTGTTCTGATATTCTATAGCTGGAGTTTTTGATTTTAATGTTTTGTCTCTCTTAGCGCAATTTATGTCTGTAAAAATAATCAAGTAAACCCTATGAGAAATTTCAAACTTAGTAAACAGGTGGTTATTTTTTTAACTAGAGATTGTCCTAAAAAAGAGAAGAACTTTCTACTTGTACAACTCGTATTCTTCCCTGTTGCGCCTAAAATGGCCAGACAGAAAAACTGTTGTGATTCTGTTTTTTCTGCATAAAAATCCCTTGTGCAAAATCTTTACGACTATTAAAAAAAATTAAATTTAAAACTAGTACACTCGATTCACCTTGCGACACATAAAATGTTCCACATAGTAAAAATCTTCACAAGTCTATTATTAACAAATAAGGCTATGGTAATTAGGCTAGTTGACTGTTTTTGAGAAACCTGTTTATATTATGCCTCGCACTCTATTTTATTAAAATATAAATGTTATACATAAATGATAATTTACACGACGTATTTTGCATTTTTATAAAGTAATTAAAATTTTCCACCAAAACTCAACAAAATGTCATCGCCTCTCCTATGACACGACACCTTATAAAACAATCAGATGTTTAGTGAAGTCTTTAAAATGTTTCGAAAATTACAGTCTAAAATGAATTCAACGTTTTTCAAGTACTGCCTCAGTGTGAAAGTACTACCATTAAAACTCCAAACAAATTGTTTATTTAACTGTATATATATGTTATATGTTAATTTATTTGGTAAGATCCAAATTGTGAACAAAATCCTTCATCTTTGGGCGGGTATAGATTCTAATCTTCAAAGACCGGTGAAGAAATTGTATTAACTTTTTCTATATGCTAGGTGGATGAAATTTTATCGTCTAGTAACACAGATTGATGTCTTGAAATAGGAGTATCCTGCGCGTCGTGAAGCACAGGTCTTAATAATGTCAATGGTAGATTAATGAACTGAATAGCATCTTTTTTTTTAACTACAGATATTTTGGAAACAAAAAATTGAAATTATTTTGTCTTTCACACTATACCGTTCGAATACCGATCGGCATAGATGAATAAATCCCTTTGTATTATTGTACTTTGTATTAAATTTTCTGCACAAGATATACAGTAGAGATGCAAAGCCCGTGGTTTTTTTAATTTTATTTCAGAAGTTCATTTTAAAATATGCCAATCAAATTTTGCTACACCTCATTAACAACCACTTATACTGTCTGGTATAAGTTTGTTACACTGTTCAAAGTAATTGCTCAGCCTTCTGTTCAGATCAGCAATTTTTAATGTCATGCAAACAAAACTCGTGTAACAGAATCCAAACCAAGACAGATTACTTATAAGAGGGGATCCAGCGAGTTTGCAAAATAACAGTTAACTTAACAGGTTAGAAGTGCTGTTGGTGGAACGCAGCCCCATCTTTAATAGCCCACCGAGGTGGTCTAGTGGTTAACTCATCATCGCAAATCAGCTGATTTTGAAGTTAAGAGTTCCTAGTAAAATCCTAGTAAAGGATTTGAACCTAGACTTTTATACAGATTTGAATACTAGATTGTGGATACCGGTGTTCTTTAGCGGTCGGGTCTCAATTAACCACACATCTCAGGAACGGTCGACCTGATGCTGTACAAGACTACACTTCATTCACACTCATACATATCATCCTCATTCATCCCCTGAAGTAATACCTTACGGTGATTCCGAAAGCTAAACAAAAAAAGAGAGAGCCCATCTTTAGTATGACATAAAATAAAACTTGTACTAGACTATGGCAAATGCAGATTTAAGATGCTTACATAATTAATATAATGTTCTATAGTGAATACAGCAACTCTTTTACTACTAAAAGTAGGGTAACAACAAATACATCTAAAATATAGTATTGTGGAAAATCTTTACAAATAATTATTGAAAAAATTCAATTTGAAACTAGCGCCATCGATTCATCTTCAGACATATAAAATGTTCCATATAGTAAAAATCTTCACAAGTTTGTGTTATTTATAATAAATAAGACTAATTAATTATACTTGTTTATTTTTACTAAAACTGTTTAAACTCAAATGCAGCAGTCTGTGAAATGTTTTACCATTTACGATGTCAAAAATTAAAATTGTCTTACAAAAAGAAACCCCTTCAGTTATTTTGTAAAATACATCTGATCATGAGGTTTTATATTGTTTTTCTATAATCTAATTAAATTTAAAATTATACTCACTCATGTCATCTAGATGTTGATCGTGTTAATCTTAATCTGATCATCATTTTGACTTTTGAAATTAGTTTTTTCATCTTATTTTTTGTTATACATTCATCACATGTACAATTTTCTAAGCGTTACTTTAGTATGTTGTTCCAGCATTAAGTAGTTGAAATATCGCAATTTTCTGTAGCTGAAACAAACTTGAAACAATCTGGAGAAATATTAGTATAAAAATAATAAAATAGATTAACAAGTTATTAATATTTTAATTCTTTTGGAATCAATTTTTCATTTTTTATTCTTCATCACACAATTTTTTTCAACATCGATTAGTTAAAATATGACATAATCTATACCTGAAACAAATATTCTGAAACAAAATTAGTAAAAATATCAAGGCGGTTGATAAAAATACAGTTTGGTGTACTTGAAATATACATACATAATAAATAAAACAGTACTTCAGAAAATTCCGATCAGGTTAACATGGCTTAACAACATGTACTTAATCTAATCTTAAATAAATAAAAAAACAATATTAAAATAATACCCCGCTTTATAATCGCGCCTACTGTGGACGGGGTATGGAACGCGAACGCGACTTAACATAATTAATTCTAACTTAAAATATATAATGAACCTGTAAAAAAACACAACACATAACATAATTAAAAAACAATTACAACCTACTGAGGGGCCTACTGGGGAAACGCGATTTTTCCTTAATTCTAACATGCAAATTTAGTCTAACATGCACATGTTTGTAAAACAAAACAAGAACATATAATTACCTGAAAAAGAAACTTAATTCTACTGGAAAAGGAGCACCAGTTACGAAGTAAGTAGTCCTCCCTTTAATCGTTATTATAAAACTAAATAGTTAAGCCACATTAACGCTGTTCACTCTTAACCTATGTAAGTAATCGTTGTCGTACCTGCAACAAAAGATAAAATAAACGATGTTAGTATTATATATGTACCGTTAGTAACAAAAATTTATTTATTCAGTAGCATTAAGAAAATACATACTATCTAATCGATAGCTATTCTATAGCGATGTTATAATTCAATTTTATTATTTAAAAGAGTGGAAAAGAGCTTGTGTATCTATTTATTTATTGATCTAAGAAAACAAGACCGTTTATCCAAAATACTTAATTAAAAGGAACATTGTTAATCGTTATAATAGAATGAATAGTTAAACTGTCACTTAACGGTTCAAGAAAGTAATTTTAATAAAAAGAAATAAACTAGTATTCTTTATCACGTCATTTTATCTTTATTATTTTGAATCGAACAGAATAGAATTTTTCTGTTTTAATATTTAATTATGTTTATTAATAACTTTTTATTCATTTTTTGATTAATAATAAATTAAAAGAAAATTTTTGATTACTAAAAGATTAATTAATTAATTTGGTTCTTTATATTCGGAGAACTTTTTTTTATAAATACTTTTAATAATAGCGATTAACGTAGAGTATTTTTATAATTAAAAAAATGTAGCAAATTAATAAATGTTAAAAAATTTATTAAAAAGTAAAAATATTTAATTATTTATTTATATTGATGAAAATTATTAATTTAATAATACATTTACAATTATCAGTGGCAGCTTGTAACTAAAATTAGGTGGGGGTGCTGCTCCAGAAAATTTTTTTCTGGGCCTTTTCAAGGTAGGGTTAAAGTTTTCTGTAAAATAAAAAAAAAAATGAATCATAGAATAGCTGAAAGCAGGATAATAACCTAATTCTACATTTTATCGCATTCAAGAATATGATTTGTGCGCTTAAAAACCGTATTCTGTTGAACCGAATAAATAATGGAACGTGAATACAGATAATATTTTTTAGCATCATTAGATAATAATTTAATAAAGTATCCGCTTAAAAAGATTATGGTCCAACGGTGCTTAATTTTAATTTCTAGGTTCACAGAAACAAATACATAATTAGGTTTTACTAACTACCTTCTTTTTCACCTTTCCAGTGTGTTTTTGGACAGATTTGGCGATCAAAGAGCCCTTGCTTTCCGCCATCTTCTGATCGCTACAGAAAAAACAGCTAAACCGCTTTCATATTCCTTCCTCTGAATAAACAAGAAAAGGGAACATGCAATGTTCCATACACACGTGGAGTAAAAAAAAAAACTACCTTCCACCAGACGCCAGGGTCAACAATGCTGTGGCGTCAACAATGCTCTCTCTTTCTCACAGCCTTGTGTGCAGCTTCCTATCTGTGCATGCGCACAACAGCCAAAACTATGCTGCTGGAACTGTGAAGCGCACAGTTCCGTACAAAGATTTTTGTATTTTTTTCATTAACTGTGGGTGGGAGATGGCTACTGACATTAAGGTTAGGATTATATATTGTACAAGTATAAAGAAGGAATTAAAGAAAAAGGGACATTATATTAAATGTTATTAATAATATAAAGTGAAAATAGGGGATGCTGTGGTTCCACAGTGCCTATACGCAAGCAGCCACTGATGTATATTATAATATTAACTTTTTTGTTTTGCTTAAAAAAGTATTTTCAATACGTAAATTAAACGCTTTAAAAACTTGTACACAATATCACATTCATTAGTATACGTTGGATTACATAAGAATGAAAAAATCTATCGATTATACGAACAGTAACAACACCACACCTGTTATCTAAACTGTACATTATAATGCTTAAATATTTAGAATGATTGTTAAATAGTTAACATAAGGTTTTTTTTAATTCCATATTAAAAATATTTACATAATGTTACAAAAATTTATAAAACTTATTTAAATATTATAGTTCAATTTTATAAGAAAAAGAAAAATCATAAAAATTTACCTGATGTGGCAAATATTGATCGATATGATGATAATCATGACTTTCAGTACTAATCAAGTTCATATTACGTATAAAATATTTAAAGGGTAGATACATAAAGAGTAAGTCAGTTTTATTGAATTAAATCTCTGTAGAAATTGAAATATTTTTATTCTTTTACTTAATTTATTTATACATTTGTTATAATAATTTGATGAATAAGATACAAAGATATAAAATATAATTATTTTAAAAATGATAAAACTTCTCTTACAAAAAAAAAAAATTACGGTTAACTGACATACTATAATATTTCTCAGTCTGTCCCCTCCCCCCAAATTATAATAGCAGTGTAACTTACCTTAATTTTATTGCCCTGTGGTGGTAGAGGCCTTCAATTGCAGCCCACGATAACAACCAGGTTGATTCGTCTTCTTTCTTCTGATTCCTCAGACACGATCGACCAGCGCTTTTATGAATCATCCGGATATCAAGGTACAGACTTGTAGGTATCCGCCGGTATAGACTTGGCACCGGTGGATACGAAGCTGAAGAACTGCAAAGAAGGCCACTGTACCGCCGAACTGGATAATGATGCCTTCTTAAAACTAAAAGTTCAAATCAGGGTTTGCTGTTTTTTTACGATCGTAGGCGATAATCCATTTTCATGAAACAACATGAAAATAATTAGAGGTATAAAAACATAGATTTATTCCGAACATATTAAAATAATTCAAGTTGAAATTATTTCATACTCGTAATAATCGTATTTAAAAATAAGAAAAAATTATAAAAGATTTTATTATATGCTTTAAATAAATATCTGATTTACAGATTTAATTCACCGATTTTGAGCTTGCCCTGATTCAAACAAAACACATAATAAAAACAAAATAATATTGCAGAAGTATGTAGATGATGACTGAAGATCGCTGAGAGGATAAGGGCCAGGGTGGACTATACCCCCCCTTAATGAAAAAGTATATAGTAAAAGTTAAAAAGAAATTAAATGATTTTCATTAATTACACTAATTCTAAAATTATTTTCTAGCTACCAATTAAATAAACTAATCTGAAAAATCTAAATTAAAAAAAAAGCATTAAAAAAGCAAACTTTATAATTAATTTTATTGTTAAATTTTAATTCGCTTAATAAAATCAGAGTAATATAACTAAAAATGAGCTTTTATTAAATTTAAAATAAAAATGTTAAATGTAAATTAACTTCTAGTGAAAAGAAAAATTAAATGAACAGTCTAAATATTAAAAAAATTATAATTTTGAAAAAAAGAGTATTCCCCTTGGGCGGATACTCGGGAGGACTGAAGCTGAAGCGATGAACTGAAGAAAATGTAGACTGTAGCTCGCTGGATGGGGTAAAGGGCCAAGGTGGAGTATCCCCCCTTTATTGAATAATAATAAGTTTAATTATTTAAATAAATGTAATTATTGTTAAAAAAAAATAATTATTAATCTATGTTTAAAAATCATTATTAAAACAAATAATAAATTACATCCCCTTAATGGAAATAAATTCCTTACATAATAAAATTAGGTTATTTCTTTAAAAAAATTTAAATAAAAAAAAATTTAAAATTGTGCATTTAAAAATATTTTTAACTTAAAAAAAAAAAAAAACTATTAAAGCAGTTATGTATTTTCATTAAAAATCTAAATTAAAAATACTATTAAAACTAGAAAATAAATAAAATTTAAAGAAAAATTATTTTAATATAAAAAGTACAGTTTTGAAAAAAATGGGGTGTTTCTTTTGGGTGGATATTAGGGAGGACTGCTGCTGATGGAACTGCTGTAGTCGGACCTGTAAAGAAACAGCACAAAAATATATATGGGTATTAACATTAGTAACACCCATCTTATACTATTCGCGATCCACATTTACGGTTTATGCGTAACCCCGTATCGAAGAAAACGGCCGGTGTCCGACGCGGTTGAACGCGTACGCGTCGCGCACTCACTTATTGAAATATTACAACATATTTATGCTTCTTACATATCAGCTGAAGAAATTAATTATATGCAGATCATGTATAGCAATATCTGTAAGACCATAATTGTGTAATATTTCCTACAGATATATACATTTGTATTCTGTAATCAGAGCACACTTGTTTTTGCTGATATGTACTATTCCCTGCAAAGGCAGGAAACATTCAGTTATCCATTGACATTGTACTCTGTACACTGCAAAGCAGAGCACAGATAATGGTACCTGATATATGTTACGTACTCAAGTACCAAACATTTATGCCGGTTACTGTTAATTCAACATTGAATTGTAATCTTATTACTATTCACCGTAACTGGAACATAAGACAAGAACAATATTATCATTTAAGTGGCTTTCACACTGAAAAATGCCGAGTTATAATGAAGTTAATTAAATTTAATGCCGATGTATTTATAAAATTCATTACAATAAAGAGTAGTAGATATTATAATTGTCACAAGTTATATTCTTATGAGTGCCATATTTTCATAGTATATTACACAGAGAGTTCCTAATCAAAAATAAATTTATGATTTTATGTTTCAACATTTCCAGTCATTCTAGAAGCTTTCACATACTGCTTCATGCTTTGCCACCCAAACCGTTTCAACCTTGTCCTCAAATAACAATCTCTACAATATGTTGTAAGAACAAATTAATTTTTATCGGAATATAATTTATCTATATAATCTAGAATAAGAAAACAAATACTATAAGAATGGAAGAATATTCTCTTCTGAAAATTACTAGGCGAACAAAGATAAAGGGCAATATAATGTTTCACAGACGGTTAGTTTACTGGGTTAGGACGGTTGTAACTCGATGTTATTATTTAAATATCTAGAAAAAACATAAAACACCCATGCAGAACACGTATAGAAATATCTGTAAGACCATAATTGTGTAATATCTCCTACAGATATATACATTTGTATTCGGTAATCAGAGCGCATTTGTTTTTGCTGATATGTATTATTCCCTGCAAAGGCGGGAATAATACAAGGTTACTGGGTTATTTACGGGTAATTATTTTTAACTGTGACTTAGAAAAATTAAGAGAACTGGAGAAAAAGACGAAAAAAATTGGAACACACCGTGAAATAAAACCGGGTCGGAAGTTGAAAGTTATTTGAATTAATTGCCAAACCTTTCCTAATGACACTGCAATTTTCTAAAAAAATCACACAGTAGAACAAGTAAACCGTATAAAAGAAATCGCAGATAAAGTAGGGTTCAAAATTTCCATCGATAAAGCAGAATTTATGACCGATAACAAATATTCAATTCAAAATATGGAAAAATGAACAAAGTTAATAAATTTAAATATCTCTGAGAAATAATCCAAGTTAACGGTTTAGATAAAGAAGTCAGTCGATTAAGAACAAGATTATGTTGTTCTTACTTTTTATTTTTATTAAAGGATTCTACTGTGAGCAACTTAAAAAAAGAAAAAAAATATGATACAAATAAGGGAAAAAAGAAAACGCCCCTCAAATTGTTTCGCATATAATTAATAAATAATTAACCTCAACAATCAGATTTTAGTTAATTCTTTGAATACTTTGTCGATCGACAAATAAATTAACCAGCAGTTACGCTTAAACTTAATGATCTAAGCTTAAATATATTATGGCAACATAAGTTTATACTATATATATAGTAGTATATATTATAGCTATATTATAGCAACATATAATATACATAAAAATCCACCACCAGTTAGTTTGCTTATAAACTACCCAAATTAATTGTTAGTAGTTAATAGTTAGTATACGATTAGTATTTAAGACCCAGATTCTTCTTATAAACTACCCAAATTAATGGTTAATAGTTAGTATATGATTACTAGTTAAGACAGGAGATAGTTAAGACAGATTTTTTTTTATGTATATATTAATGTCACCATAATTAAGCAAAGCAATTTTTTTTTTTAACATTAACAGAGAAAATATCAATCGGCAACTTTTCTCCAAAGAAATTAAAAATTTAATCTGATTGAGGGGTTAAAATTATAATTAATATTACTTTTATGTGTATATATATATAAACTATAATTTCAACTTATCCCTTTGTTTTTTATTATTATTATTGTATGGCCAAATAAAGTTTTTTTTTTTTTTTGTCTTCAGTCATTGGTTTGGACTGGTTTGATGCAGCTCTCCAAGATTCCCTATCTAGTGCTAGTCGTTTCATTTCAGTATACCCACTACATCCTACATCCCCAACAATTTGTTTTACATACTCCAAACGTGGCCTTCCTACACAATTTTTCCCTTCTACCTGTCCTTCCAATATTAAAGCGACTATTCCAGGATGCCTTAGTATGTAGCCTATAAGTCTGTCTCTTCTTTTAACTATATTTTTCCAAATGCTTCTTTCTTCATCTATTTGCCGCAATACCTCTTCATTTGTCACTTTATCCACCCATCTGATTTTTAACATTCTCCTATAGCACCGCATTTCAAAAGCTTCTAATCTTTTCTTCTCAGATACTCCGATTGTCCAAGTTTCACTTCCATATAAAGCGACACTCCAAACATACACTTTCAAAATTAATTTGTCAATTTGTCAATTTAAAACATTGTCAGTACCAGTAAATGCTAACATCCTATGGCCTATCGAAGAACATATACAATATGAAACATATCTCAAGGACGGGCAAGATCAGTTACTATACAACGGTAATCCAAACAGGAATTTTATATGGAGCCAAACGCATAGCTCTGAACAAAGGGGAATAGGTAAATGGGAACCTGCTGAAAGACTGATACAAGGAAAATCCTAGGGCCCAGAAAAACTAACGACGGTTGGAAATTAAGGAAGAATGAGAAACTTTACTGGGAGTTAGAAATGCATAAGCACCACATTAAGTTAAGACTGGCATTTTACAGACATCTGTCAAGAATGAATTTAAACAGGCTTACGAAGAGAATTTTTGACGTGTAACGGTGAAAAAATGAGTATTAAGTGGTTCAAGCAAATTAAAGAGGACCGAAGGATAGCAAACGTAAATGTGACGGATTTAAAAGGCAGAAGGTTGCTTACAAAAAAAAATCTTAGAATTGAAAGGGATCCAGAAGGAGAAGAAAGAATACAGCAATTGAAAGTGGTCAAAAGAAAAGGGAAGTTGGACAGTGAAAGAATGAAGGAGTATTGGAGGGCTAAAACACTAGCCAGTTAACTAATTTTTGTGATTCTACAGTGACCAGTGTTAAAAAAACTGTTTAAAGATTTTATAAGAGGTGATGGTTAAAGTTGATTTGTATCATGTGACTTAATATGCAATCGGTTTCTGTTTCAACTTTCTAGAAATATGGAACTGCATGAAAATTAAACATAAATCTTAAATTATCTTTCATTGTAAATAATTAATTAATTAATTAAAATGAGAAATAATTCATTTCATAATGATTAAGATCTCTTGTGATAAATGGATGAATATAACTGTTAATAATTAACATATGTAACAATAAAGCTGTGTAAAATTTTTTAACGGTTTTTTGAAAAAAAAAAAATTATTTTCAGTCAAATGGTGGGTTTGAGGGGTTGAAATTGAATTTTCTTTACGTTTTGAGGTACGAGAAGTACAAAAATATCATTCACTTAAAATTTAAGTTCCTTATATACATAAGTGTACGTATAAAATTGCAACTTGAAAATCTCCAAAATTACTAGATCATTTTCATTAAAACTTAGATATGCTGTTGTAGTGTAACTGAAGTTGTCCATGTGAAAATTTGATGAAGACCGGTTGAGTTATTGAACTTGTGTAGTGCATTGTACTGTGAAAATCAGTGCATTTCAGACTGCGAAATAGCGAAGGTCTCATAAATGAAAAGTTTGTCAAAACTGTGCGAGAATTCATTCTAATTACAGAGGTTTATCTTTTGAAATGTTATGTATGTGTAAGTATGATTTTTTTGTTAAGAATGCTAGAGATCACAATCAGATTTTAATTAACTGAAAATTACTTTTAAAAATCATGAAAAAATTATAGAAGTATAGACTAAATAATAAGGTCACTTTTGTGTATGTAAAAAGCCTAACAACTTATTTATGTCCTACTTGAATTCCATATTACTAAAATAATATTAGATGAAAAAATAATCTGTAAATATGTACAAAGCATATGTGTAAAACACTACAGATTGTAAATAAATGTAATATTACTGCTAATAACAACTGAATTCATTTTGTTATCTAGGATCTACAAGTGATCTTAGAACTAATGAAAGCATAATATTACTGCCAACTTATAGCATAATATTCTACTCGTCTCGCTCCATCATATTTTAATAAACATTATCTAATTTAAAAATTTTAATTAAACAGTTACTTAAAAAATTCCAGTAATAACTGGTTTTAATTTTAAACAGATGCATTTTTTATTAAATACATTGAATAATTACATTATTATTTTTTTTTTGAGGAAATGAACTAGTCATTACCCCAAAAAATTTGTTAAGCTATAGATGCAAATTAAAATTTCAAGCAGCAGTTTGTTCACAACAGCCTTGATATGAAAGCTGTCTATGTAAACTGGTGCATTACCTCAACATATACTTAATATTACCTCAATATACTGAAATAGTCAGTATATGCAATAATCCTTGGTGCATTTTTTTTTTTATTAATTATTTCAACAATAATTAATTTTTTTGCATACACCTTTTTTCAGCATATGCAATAATCATGTATTTTTCTCTTATTAATTATTTAAACAATAATTAATCTTCCTGCATATAACCTTTTTTTAGTATATGCCATAATCCCTAATGCATGCACTTTTCTATTAATTATTTAAACAATAATTAATCTTTCTGCATATACCTTTTTTTCAGTATATGCCATAATCACTATGCATGCACTTTTCTATTAATTATTTAAACAATAATTAATCTTTCTGCATATACCTTTTTTTTCAGTATATGCCATAATCACTAATGCATGCACTTTTCTATTAATTATTTAAACAATAATTAATCTTTCTGCATATATCTTTTTTTCAGTATATGCCATAATCCCTAATGCATGCACTTTTCTATTAATTATTTAAACAATAATTAATCTTTCTGCATATACCTTTTTTTCAGTATATGCCATAATCCCTAATGCATGCACTTTTCTATTAATTATTTAAACAATAATTAATCTTTCTGCATATACCTTTTTTTAGTATATGCCATAATCCCTAATGCATGCACTTTTCTATTAATTATTTAAACAATAATTAATCTTTCTGCATATACCTTTTTTTCAGTATATGCCATAATCACTATGCATGCACTTTTCTATTAATTATTTAAACAATAATTAATCTTTCTGCATATACCTTTTTTTCAGTATATGCCATAATCCCTAATGCATGCACTTTTCTATTAATTATTTAAACAATAATTAATCTTTCTGCATATACCTTTTTTTCAGTATATGCCATAATCCCTAATGCATGCACTTTTCTATTAATTATTTAAACAATAATTAATCTTTCTGCATATACCTTTTTTTCAGTATATGCCATAATCACTAATGCATGCACTTTTCTATTAATTATTTAAACAATAATTAATCTTTCTGCATATACCTTTTTTTCAGTATATGCCATAATCACTATGCATGCACTTTTCTATTAATTATTTAAACAATAATTAATCTTTCTGCATATACCTTTTTTTCAGTATATGCCATAATCCCTAATGCATGCACTTTTCTATTAATTATTTAAACAATAATTAATCTTTCTGCATATACCTTTTTTTAGTATATGCCATAATCCCTAATGCATGCACTTTTCTATTAATTATTTAAACAATAATTAATCTTTCTGCATATATCTTTTTTTCAGTATATGCCATAATCCCTAATGCATGCACTTTTCTATTAATTATTTAAACAATAATTAATCTTTCTGCATATACCTTTTTTTTCAGTATATGCCATAATCACTAATGCATGCACTTTTCTATTAATTATTTAAACAATAATTAATCTTTCTGCATATATCTTTTTTTCAGTATATGCCATAATCCCTAATGCATGCACTTTTCTATTAATTATTTAAACAATAATTAATCTTTCTGCATATACCTTTTTTTCAGTATATGCCATAATCACTAATGCATGCACTTTTCTATTAATTATTTAAACAATAATTAATCTTTCTGCATATACCTTTTTTTCAGTATATGCCATAATCACTATGCATGCACTTTTCTATTAATTATTTAAACAATAATTAATCTTTCTGCATATACCTTTTTTTCAGTATATGCCATAATCCCTAATGCATGCACTTTTCTATTAATTATTTAAACAATAATTAATCTTTCTGCATATACCTTTTTTTCAGTATATGCCATAATCACTATGCATGCACTTTTCTATTAATTATTTAAACAATAATTAATCTTTCTGCATATACCTTTTTTTCAGTATATGCCATAATCCCTAATGCATGCACTTTTCTATTAATTATTTAAACAATAATTAATCTTTCTGCATATACCTTTTTTTCAGTATATGCCATAATCCCTAATGCATGCACTTTTCTATTAATTATTTAAACAATAATTAATCTTTCTGCATATACCTTTTTTTCAGTATATGCCATAATCACTAATGCATGCACTTTTCTATTAATTATTTAAACAATAATTAATCTTTCTGCATATACCTTTTTTTCAGTATATGCCATAATCACTATGCATGCACTTTTCTATTAATTATTTAAACAATAATTAATCTTTCTGCATATACCTTTTTTTCAGTATATGCCATAATCCCTAATGCATGCACTTTTCTATTAATTATTTAAACAATAATTAATCTTTCTGCATATACCTTTTTTTCAGTATATGCCATAATCACTAATGCATGCACTTTTCTATTAATTATTTAAACAATAATTAATCTTTCTGCATATATCTTTTTTTCAGTATATGCCATAATCCCTAATGCATGCACTTTTCTATTAATTATTTAAACAATAATTAATCTTTCTGCATATACCTTTTTTTCAGTATATGCCATAATCACTAATGCATGCACTTTTCTATTAATTATTTAAACAATAATTAATCTTTCTGCATATACCTTTTTTTCAGTATATGCCATAATCACTATGCATGCACTTTTCTATTAATTATTTAAACAATAATTAATCTTTCTGCATATACCTTTTTTTCAGTATATGCCATAATCCCTAATGCATGCACTTTTCTATTAATTATTTAAACAATAATTAATCTTTCTGCATATACCTTTTTTTCAGTATATGCCATAATCACTATGCATGCACTTTTCTATTAATTATTTAAACAATAATTAATCTTTCTGCATATACCTTTTTTTCAGTATATGCCATAATCCCTAATGCATGCACTTTTCTATTAATTATTTAAACAATAATTAATCTTTCTGCATATACCTTTTTTTCAGTATATGCCATAATCACTAATGCATGCACTTTTCTATTAATTATTTAAACAATAATTAATTTTTCTGCATGCACCTTTTTTGTAGTATATGCAACAATCTTTGGCGCCTTTTTTTATTATAAATAATTTAATAAATTAATTGATAAACATTTTACCAATAAATTAATAGATTGTAGAACTATTTTTCAATAAACTACATTGCATAATCTTCACCTAATTTAGGCTGTAGCAAATTTCAACTGATTGCATCATCTTTTTTTTAAATTGTAGGAATTCATTATATTTTTAAAAACATCAGTCATAGCAAACAGCAGTATATTGAACAAACTACACAAATTATTAGAATTTGCAATTTATAAAATCCAAAATATTGCCATGAAAGCATGGACAAAAGACTACAGCCTTGAAACAAGTATTTATTAAAAAAAATATATCAAATTTAAAAAATGAGAAAATCATATTAACATAGATGTCATAGCAATAAATATTATATTAAATACAATTTAAATGATTTATCTATTTCATAAAAATGAATTTTCTAATTTTTTAACATTAGATAGTCTAAAGCACGTGGCTTTATAATAAATCAGTAACCAGCCAAAATTGAATATTAATTTGTATAATTAATTTAAATACTTAAAAACTATTATTCCTCACATAAATATGCTGCTTTTCAATAAGTTTACCCTAATTTTACCTTAAATCCAGGAAAATAACTTTTTAAGCTAATATGATACACGACGTGTTCCGTTCAATTATCGACGTAAAATGACATGTTTTAACAGGTTTGTGGGTTCTACAAAGATTTGAGTCGGGTAACAATCATCCGCGGTCATCTACTTTTGTTTATTAGATTATTTTTAAAAAAATACGTTTATAACTTTTAAATAAATAATATTTGTAAATAAATCAAATAATATATATTAATTAATGTCTTAATTACAATTAGTTAATAGTTTTACTTATTTACTTATTTATACAATTAGGTACTATTTTAAATACCGATCTCTTTATTTAAATTTAAGTTGGCAAAATGAGAGACTGTTGTTTTTTTATCGGTTTTACTTAACGTGTATAATTATTTGTAACATGATTTTTTTTTACAATAGAAAATTTAATAAATAAAGTTACAAATATAAATAACAAACAACATTAAATAAAAATATTTTTAAAATATACATCTTTAGAAGAAATCCCGTAATCAGTTTAGTCTGATAACCTCATATGTTTCGTGATAACCAAATCATATGTTTCGCGATTTCTAATTTACTTAAAGCGTTTTGTCTACATAACCTACACAAGATAGGTAAACTTACTTATATGAAAAACTAGGTTCATAAAGGTATTAAATTCTTATTGTGTTATTTTAAATTAATTAGTTAAGCTTAAGTATATCAAAAATTAATTAAATTACAAATAATCTTTTTAGTTTTAATGTAGTGAGGTTATATTATTTTTTTCTTCAGTTGTGTGTAACTACTCGTGACAATATTAAAAAAACTGCTGAAAAATTAATTTTATCGTGCGGTTGATACACACAACCAAAAAATTACTGAATCAGAGATTTATAGGGGGGTAAAAATTAATCCACTTTCATGGAATGAATACAGTATGTGGTTTCCAATATGACAGAATTTTAGAAACTTCTTTCATTGTAACTGTTCCGAAATCGACGATTTTTTTTAATCGATTATATTAAAAAAATATCGTTACATTGTGTCATCTTAACCGATTTTTTTCAGTTTTCTTTTATATAAAAAATGTATCTGATAAAAAAGGTTTTTTTTATCAAAAACACTTATTCTCTTATATAACAAAAAATGTGTTCTTTTAAAAGAAAATAGAAAAAAGAGTAAAAGATCATCATGAATTTGTTTGATTTTCAGAAATATTAATTACTAAATTAATACATCATTTTTCTTTCCGACCCTTCATTATATATGTTACCGCCCTCAGTAAAAATTTAAATTATTACTTTTTTTCTATTTATTTGTAGTTATTTTGTAATTTAGATCTGTAATATAAGATGTTTCTGTATTTTAGTTTAATATTATGCAACCTAATCTATTTTCCGGCCTCCGTGGCGCGAGTGGTAGCGTCTCGGCCTTTCATCCGGAGGTCCCAGGTTCGAACCCGGTCAGGCATGGCATTTTCACACGCGCTACAAATTGTTCATCTCATCCTCTGAAGCGATAACTTAACTGTGGACCCGGAGGTAAAAAAAAATCTAATCTATTTACACGTTTCATTAATATGTAACCTCTAATGTCATTTTTATAATACATTTAGCTTAATTTATTGTAATAAACGAATAAAATAAAACAGATTGTTAAATTACGGGTTAATATTAATTTTATTATAGTAAACAGTATGAAAATAATAATTGCGAGAAGATAGTACTGTCGGATAAAACGTTCTGGGTTCGATTTCGGGTTGCGCTTGACATTATCTTACATTATTATCAAAATTCATAACGTGAAAAAAAAACAATTTAAAAAAAATGCGCGTGATAGTGAGCGGTTAACTCGCGTGGTGCGAGTGATAGCGTCTCGGCCTTTCATCCAGAGGTCGCGAGTTCGAATCCCGGTCAGGCGTGATATTTTCACACGCTATAAAATTGCTATTTCATCTCATTCTGTGAAGCGATACATAACGGTTGGCCCGGAGGAAAAGAAAAAAAAATGCGGATATTCTGGATGTTGTCATTGCGAGTAAAATAAATTTTTAAAAAACCGATTATAAATGTTCGTTTAATTCATGTCGGATAACTTTATAAATCATCGTACATCGACGGAACTGCTTGCCGACGCGCTGTCTACAATTTACTTTGCTATGTGAGTCACCCTCTCCAATCGCCGCCAGACCAGTCCTTGATCAAGGTTAAACTACTAGCGCTGTGCGGAACACCCGTTTGTGTAAAGTACATTTTAACAAAAATAATAATTAACGAATAAATACGCGTACTTACAAGATAAATACGTAAAAGATACTTTTTTATGCGATATAATTTATTTCAATATATTGAAATAAGAGATTAAATTTAAAAAATTATAAATATAATTAACAAACTTAATCTACGCTCGCTTCGCTCGCTAGTCAAGTTAGCGAGTGTAGGTTAAGTTTGGTTAAATTACATTTATAATTATTACAAATTTATAATTTTATTACAAACATAATTATCAACAGACAAATGCCTCATTAACCTTGACCTTTATCATATTACCATATTTCTTCTGCTTAATAATTATTTTTGATGGCAGGCATTTTACTAAAAATTACCCAAATTGATTCTAAACTGATTATTTTATAAATATTACAAATAAAATCATGTTTTGAAATCCGATTATGTTATGAGATCGAACCCAGGATCTTCAACTTAAGCTTTTTTTTTTATTACCGATACTCGGATATACATTACGAATTGAGGTACTTATGATCCAAGCCGGGAATCGAACCCGAGACCATTTCAGCATATCTCGATTTTTTTTTTATTATAATGCATAATATTTTTGAATGAAACTGTTAAATAAAATAAAACTGTGTTCTGAGGGAAGATTAAGTCTATTTTTTAACTTATTTAATATTTATTATAACAAGTATGTGATTTTGTGCTGAAACCGAGAATCAAAATCGCGACTTTAAATTTTTCAGTCTTTTTTAATAGGTGATACCTAAATAAAATTTTTAAAAGCGAAAATCAAACTCGCAGACTTTCATTACATCTATATTTTTTAATGAACTTATATATAGATGAAATTTACATTAGAAAAATTTAACTCTGTGGGAATCAAATCGAGTCTAAATTTATTTATTTTTTTTTTAAACGATTATCCGTGCATTAAATATCTCTATAATCGAATCTTCAATTTACGATAATTTTTTTTTTAACGCGTAAAACTCATACAAGTATTACAGATATGGAGTGATACCCGAGCTGTAACCGAACCCTAAAAATCAAATATAAATTTAATACAAAAATTTGATCTTCTTTAAAAAAAATTCCAATTTTTTTTTGAACATAGGACGGTTAAGAAATTATAACGAAAAGAACTGGAAATTATACGACGCTTTAACTCTAGACGAGTACAAAACCTGACTTTTTCTGCTCGCGGAAACGATAATACTATTTTAATTCGATAATTTATTATTATTAAATATTCACCGTATTAGGTTGGAGGTTGTGTGGAAGTACGGTATTGAAATTTTGAAGCGAATTAAAATTTCAAGCCTGACCGGGATACGAACCCGGGACCTTTCGGATAAGAGGAAAGATATTATTACTCCACCTCGGCGACCGGCGAGGTGACTAGTTTATATGCTCTCAAGTATTACATTACATTTACTTACGTAAACTTAAAAGAATCGTAATAGAAAGTATATGCGATAGAAGATAAAAAGTCTGAAATTTTATAGGATGTGATTTTTAGTGACGTTCTAACAAAATAATTAACTTAAAAATAATATGTAACTTTAAATTTGCTTTCAACGGCTTATTTTATTTATTTATTTAGTTTTTTTTTTTGTTTTCTCTTAAGCGTTATACGTAAATATAATTATTGAGAAAAATACTAATTCTAAACCGAGAACTGAATCTGAGATCTTCAGTTTACTCTTATTTTCAGTAGTGAAACCCGACTAAACCGGCTAAAATTGTGATCCGGTGTCAAGTCGAGAATCAAATCCGTATCTTTCACTATATCAGTCGGTTTCTCTACTGCGTTACCGAGGGGACAAAATTGATTACAGAAATGAAATGAGACACGAAAAATTATAATTTTATGTTACTTTGTGATCACTAAATATAATTTTTGAATTAAATCCATACTAAATGTGTGTTCGTGTGTGTATTTGTATTTTAGGCGGGCTGGGCTGTACTGTGAAATACGGTAGTCGGCTTGATGAGATAAATTTAGAAATAATCCTTTTATATAACCCCCTTATGTATTCATTAATATTTCTTATAATCTTTATTAAAACAAAATGATCCTGTTGTTTTTTTCTGATTAGTTACTAAAGATGGATAGGGTCTACGTTTTTAAATTGCTTTTTTATTTTAAAAGAAGTAAATATTTAATAATATGTTAACGGGCGCGAACGAGTGTTTTTTTTTTTTTTATATCCAAGGGCCGTTTAAAGTATGGTGAATGTAAATTATATCCAAATTGAATATTTGGTAAAAAGAAATAATTGAAAACCTTATCGTTATAGTTTGGGTACCTTGGTTACGTTCATTTGTTAATGTGCACATCGGTTTAAGCGAAAATTTGGTTCAGTTATTATTATGTATAATGTCATGAAATCTGTAAACATGAATATTAAACTGTTGGTGTCGGTCGGTCGGTTGTTATGAGAGAGGAAGTGCATTTTAAAGGGCGGGCTTGTTACAGGGGTGGGGACCGACAGGGAAATCACGTGGTGACCATGAAGCTTATGAAATACAGCGGTCAGTCTTGGGTTGTTTACACAGTTAGGTTACAAATTAGGTTATCGTTTCTGTGTCCTCTCTTGTTTAACAGTTATTGTTACTTCTTGTACATTTTAGATAATGATCCTCATTATTGATCGCGGTAAGTTTTTCTTATATTATTTTAGTACAGCTTAAAATAAGTGTTATTATTTTTGTTTGCCTGTTGTAGGTACTTATGCGGTTTGGTCCACCCCAAACAAAAGTTTAATTGTTATGACGATGCAAAAAATGTGCAAACAATGAAAAATGCTTAACGCGCATTAAATTGAAACTGAAAGACCTGATTAACCAAATTTTATTTGAAAATTACAAACGTCAAACAAAACTTTAATTGTAAGGCTATTCCTCTGAAACGTGTTTACAAAAATAAAAAATCGTTATAAGGATACATTTTACGCCACATATGACTGCAAAAGTTCTCTGTGGGTACCAAAACGGTTGCTTATGCATTTCTTTTGAATTTTGCCGTGTTAATTCGATGTGATTGACTTTATTGTTTCATTATAAATACTTAAATTTTAACTTAGAATGTTTTAGTTTTGAAGATAATGTATATACCTGTAAAGAATATCTACAAATATGAAATTCTGTCTTCTAACAATATCAAACTAGAAAATGAAAGGGGTACCACGGAGGAAACTTTATGCTTGCTTTTACCACATCAACCGATTGAAGTTAATATTACACCTGATTGTGTTAGTATAATTTGATTTACATTTGGGATTTTTTGTAATGTCATATGGGAAGTGTCACCATGTCGTTAACTGTAACATTAAATTGTTGATTTTATGTTTTAGGAAAGTGAATCGTTGCAAGGGAGAGAGAAGCCACTCTGTAACGATTATGATACTTATAATGAAGTGACAGAGCCTGTTGCGATTGAAGGGACCGAGTTTATTAAATATGAAGATCATGAAATTAAAAATGAAGCGGTAAGTTTTATCATGCAATTATTTTATAATGAAAGTGATGTGTAAAGTTTATACTCGCTCTCTCAAAGTGTATTCATCAGGGTACTTATATGAATGAAACTTTATATATGCATTTACTGTTGATTCTTTAATTTGACTTCATTACATTTTTTACCGTGTTTTGATTATTTCTTTAATAATAATTGAATTTCAAATGTTGAACTTGCAATTACGGGAAGCATTACACTTCGATGCTTTACCAGATTGATCGATTGGGACTGCCACATTGGCCAAAAAGATAATGCTATTTTACTACAATAATGCGCCTATACACATGTCTTGGATTGTAGCTGTAAAACTTCATTAAAATTTACACTTTGACAATGACTTGTGGAAGCATGTGCTTTATTCATCTGATTTGGCTCCTAATGATTACTTCCCTTCCCAAACCTGATGAAATGGCTTGCTTGACAAATATTAATTTCAATGATGCTCTAAGGTGAGAGAACAGCTTGCATCACAGAGGTAGAAAAATCACATGATAATGAAAGTATTCAAAAGTTGAAAAATCTGAGTAAATGTATCGAATTGTAAATGAACTAAGTTTAAAGTTTAAAGAACTTATTGCAAAATTTTCGGTTTTCTTTGTCAAGCTATAATTTTTCTGAACAACAACCCCTATATTTGTTTTAAGTTGCCTTATAATTTCTCAGAATTAAATTTGTGATAACTGTGTTTCCTAATTTTTTTTATCAGTGATTTAACAAATAATTTACACTTGTCATGTGTAAAACAATTAATTTTGCCTCATAGTTTATACCAAAAAAATTTCAGTGCATTATTATTTTTCATTACCTAGAACTAAAAAATAATATGTTAGTGGTACTGACATGTATCCGAGTGTATGAATGAATTAGAAGGGACTAGTGGAAAGATTAAAAGAATTTCCACAAAATTTTGGGTTATCTTTATCAGAACAAGAGTAGTAATATTCGTCGTAATATTGTAAAATGACTCATAGAGATGCATTTGTCTAGTGGAGGTAAAACATTTATGAATTATCTCGTACAGCCTGAAAGTCTTTTTCTTTCAACCATTTTAAAATAATGTTATCTTTCAACTGTTTTGAAATAATTTAAATTTCTCACTTGTGTCTTACTGTGATATGTAGATTAATATTTTCAGCTATGAGTAAATTAAAAATCGTGAAGAATTAGATTTTTATTTGATAAGTGAAAAATTATTTTTTGTGAAAATTAATTTACGGTATAAATATTTTAACATTTCTGACAACATAATAATTTTGGCATAGAGATGAAAATCAAAATTCAAGATTTAGAAAATTGTTTAAACAAAATTGGTACATATTTCATACAATTAAACAACATAGTTTGCTAATAATATAAACAAAATCCCAATAATGAAAATTTGAGGAGAATAGATAAAAAATCAAAAATTTTAATATTTAAATATCAAAAAATTACATATTTAGGTGAAATGATTATCATTAATGTATATCACTCTCAATGAAAAAGGATGGTTGGTGGATATGTTTGTCGTATGTGCTCATATTTTTATTTTAGCTGCTATTGGCGCCGAGAAAACCAATGGTGGTGGGTCAGCTGACTCTCCTGGCAGTCCATTGTCAGTTAATTTAGAGATTATTTAATTTAATTTCTTCGCATAGATTATTATTTTTTATATTTGTGTTTTTATTTACTTATAAAAGAAAGGGTATTAGTTAATACTTAGCAGCAAAAAAGAAAAGGATTCTTTATTTAACAGGAGAGAATGGTTGTCGTGCATCCAACCAGCACACCACGTGGTCTGCTCTATGGTCACCAGCTGGACTGGCAACTAACACGAACACACACAAGGCTTTGAACAAGGTAGCATCCCTAACTCAACTCCTTGTTATCAATATGGCTATTATATTTCTCTGAAAAAATATTAAATTCTGTATCTACTCGCTCCTTAAGCCTATTTTAAATATAAAAACACTATAATGTTAAGAAAAATATTCTCTACAGACTAATATTTCTTTTTTTTAATTTCTGTAAGATACTTAATATTCTCACAAACATGAGCAAATGAACGCGTCAAGGGTCCAGGGAGCAACAGTTGGGTGAGCAAAATGAGCCCTGCCCTGCTAGTTAGAAAAAGAAGGAAGTGGCTTATCAGTTTACAAGGAACATTCACAATGAAAAAATCCTTATCCAAAAACACAAAATTAAGATACTATAAAACCGTAGTTTTACCACAAGTATTATATAATGGAGAAGACCTACTTAGAAAAAATAAAAAAAGGAATTTTAAGAAAATCCACGACCCAAAACTTCAACATAATTTTATAAATTAAGAATATGAGCAGACATTTACCAAAATCCGTTTAATACCTTGAACTGTTGTATGATCTGTGACAAATACACATTCATTTTGTACTAAATTAACAATAAATTAAGCTCTAAAAAGAGATAGAGTAAAATGAAAATTAAAATAAAGTGTAAAATGGAATTATGGTTTGTGATAGTATTTACATATAAAATTTATAGTAAACAGTATTGTAAGGAATATAGAGAAATTATAATATGAGGTGTGTTCAAAAAGTAACAAGAATTTTTATTTTTTGGAAAGAATTTTATTTATTCATATATATTTATGTTATCCCCTTTAAAATAGTCCCCATTAAATATACACGTGCCAGTGATTTTTGCAATATCCGAAACATTTCTGGAACTCGATGTTTGGAATAGTGTTTAGTTCTTACAGCGATTCACTTTTAATCTCGTCTGTGCTTGTGAAACGATGGCCCTTTAAGGTTCTGTTTATTTTTGGGAATAGAAAAAGAAAGTCACATTGGGCCGTGTCTGGTGACTATGGGGCTTGGGTATCATTACGTGTTACACTATATCTCACCTTGAAGCTTGGTCGAGGGTTACCGGCTTCAACTTTTCATCCGAAAAAACAAAATGTGTAGTCTTTTCTCTGGTACGAAACCCTTCTATTCTGCATGTTTTTCTCAACGGAGAGCTTATTGCCATCTCTCCTTACATCAAGTTTTTAGGATTAATTTTTGATAGCCGTCTTACTTGGGTCAAACATATCAAAGAATTAAAAACAAAATGTTCCAAACTTTTAGATATGATGCGAGTCCTTAGTAACACCAATTGGGGAGCCGATTGATCATCTATGATATGTTTATACTATTTCTTTGTTTGTTCCTGTTTAAATTATGGTTTTGTCTCCTACTCTTCAGCTCGTCATACCGTGCTTAAAATGCTGGATGCTGTACATCATGCTTTCCTTTGGCTTGCCACAGGTGCATTTAGATCAAGCCCTGTTGCAAGCTTACTTGTAGACTGTGGTGAGCCATCACTTTAGGATAGACGAAACCAGCTTTTATTAACTTATTTTGATCGCCTCAAAGGACAGCCAAATCACCCGGCTTTTGACTCGGTCCTTAGAAATCCTAATTTAGGTAGGAGGAGGAAGGTATGAGGACCATCCACGTTGTACTGCACCTGTAGGTATCCGTACCAGACGTCTACTGCAGCATATAAATGTTGACACCGTCATTCTTTCCAATGTATCCATGCTCATATCCT
Source organism: Lycorma delicatula (assembly GCF_047948215.1). Taxonomy (NCBI): domain Eukaryota; kingdom Metazoa; phylum Arthropoda; class Insecta; order Hemiptera; family Fulgoridae; genus Lycorma; species Lycorma delicatula. The sequence continues at coordinate 17,551,663 of NC_134459.1, forward strand.
CTGTGAGGAATAAATCTTATAAATTTTACGTTTGACCTTACGATGTACAATAAGCAATCAACACTACCTACAAATTTTTGCAGCAAATGTTTCAGTATGTTCTCTCCAAGATGAACCCAGACGCGGTGGTATACACTGATAGATTGAAACAGAACGATACCGTTGGTTGTGCGTTTTTTGTCAATGATAGAACTTATATGTTTGGTTTACCCGGTATTACGAGTGTGTTTACTGCTGAACTATATGCTATAAATAAGGCTCTAAATATCATTAACATCCTCTAATATCTATTAAATAAGGCTCTAAATGTTATTAGTACAGAAACGTCCTTATTTGTAGTGACTCGTGTAGTGATTTCCAAGCCTTGGAAAACTTTTATTCCAGACATCCTATCGTCATTGAACTCTACCACATAATCGCAGAATTGAATAATCATGACACACAAGTAAGTTTCTGCTGGGTCCCTAGCCACATAGGGATTCCTGGTAATGAACATGCAGATTCCGCTGCCAAAGACGCATGTAATCAATCTCCTTTCACCACTTATGTTGCTACTTCTGATTTTATTAATCACGTAAAACAATCCGTATGAGCAAAGTGGCAAGGTGACTGTACGGCTACTGTTGATAATAAACTCTGTCACATTAAAGATTCTGTATTGCCATGGGACTCATCATGCAGAAAAACTTGTCGTGAGGAAATGGTCCTCTGTTGATTGCGAATAGGAAGTACGAGAGTCACACACGAGTACCTGATGTCAGCAGGACATGCACCCCTATATGCACGATGCAACTGCCACATGACTGTGCGCCACATACTCATAGATTGCATATGTTATGCTGCGTTGCATCATAAATTTAAACTACTCAGAAACATCGATGGTGTCTTGAGCAATGATAATGAAATTTTAAACCGGATGTTTTTATTTTACGCATAGCACTGGGTTAATACAAAAAATTTAATATTGTTACGTATATGTTTTGTTTTTTATTTTAGTCTTTGTGGTTTTGTGTCTTTGATTCTGTTATCCGAGTAGGGAGCCTTTTACATTCCCTATCAAACTTTGTTAAATTTTATGTAGTTTTTTTATTATTTATACTTTTATGTTTTTTTTTAATGTATTGTATTTTTAAGACTGTCTGTGAAATTAGTTGTAATGTTTTAGTGATATTAGATGCAAGCCTTTAATGATATTAGTTTTAAGTTTTATTTCATTTTTGTTATTTTAGTTTTTATTCTAGTTTTAAGTTTTATGTTAGAGTTTTTATATTTTTAGGTTTCTTTTTAGTCTTTCTGTTATCTGAGAGTGGGCCCTTTACAACCATATTGGACTTCATTAAAGTCTATTTACTTTTGGTTTTATTTTAGTTTTTATGTGTGATATTAGTTGTAAGTTTTATTTATCTTTTAGACAACCTAGTTTGTTTTATTTTTTTATAAAAAAAAATCTGCGATGATTACACGTAGGTGTTTTTAACCCCAAAAAAAAATCATTAGTGTTGTTTTTGACTAAACATAGATGAATAAGCAATGAAGTGTGAGCAGGCACATTATTATGGTGCAAAAGCCATGAATTGTTTTGCCACAAATCCGGGTGTTTTTTTCGGATTGCTTCACGCAAACAATGTTAGACTTGTAGGTAATATTCCTTACTGATTGTCTGTGGTAAGAACTGATGCACATGGCGTTAAAATCGAAGAACACGGTGACCATAACCTTCACCTTTGACCGTACTTGTTGAGCCTTTTTCGGTCTTGGTGATTTAGAAAGCCTCTACTGAAACAATTCCTTAGTTTCAATATCATATCTGTAAACCCGTGTTTCCATCACCTGTTATGACTCATTTCAGTAGGTCTGCATCGTTGTTGACTTTATTTAGCGACTCCTGAGCAACTTCCATTCGCCGCTGTTTTTGTTCGAAATTCAACACTTTTGGAACAAATTTTGGTGTCACATGTTTCATATTCAAAACATCCGAAAAAGTTTCATGGCATGAGTCTATTGATATCTCAACATCATCAGCGATTTCTCAGATTTTGATTCGGTGACCACTCGTAATTCATTTCTTTCATTTTTTCCACGTTATCGTTAGTTGATGTGCTGGAGTGCTCGTCGTCTTCAATTTCTTCACGACCTTAGAAACGCTTATACCACTCGTAAACCCTTGCTTTAATCATAGCAGACTCACCAAAAGCAATATTTAACATTTTTAAAACATCGCTAAACTTTATTCCATTCTTGTAGCAAAATTTAATACAAATTCTCTGATCCATTATTTATACAAGAAAAAATCACTGATTGTACCAAAACATGTGTTATCCTTTTGACAGCTGACTAAACATCCAAAATGGCTAAAAATGTACAAATACTTTTCAGACATGTTTACCAATACAGCAAAAAAATCATGAGAATTGGACTAAATACAACCTGCTAAATTTCAAAATTCTCATTTTTTTTAGCACGCTTTATATGCCCCACTTTAAAAAAATTTTTTTCTTTTGGTATACAAAAGATATTTGAAGGTAAAATGATAAAAAATGAATTTATAAGTTTAAGAATTTAATACAGTACTTAGAACAAAGTAATGGTACCTGATAACAGTATGATTCAGAAATAAACATTAGATTTAATATTATAAATATTTTATGTGAAATGGGTGAGAGCAGATTGGAAGGACAGATGATGTCGATGGAAGGCTGCCTCCTCTATGAATCATGAGACCTTGCTGTTGGTGAGGAGGCTTGAGTGCTCAGGGATACAGAGTAGCTGGACCAAAGGTGCAACCATATCGAAGAGGTATCTGTTGAGAGCCAGACTAAGGAATGATTCCTGAAAGAGGGCAGCAGCTCTTTCAGTAGTTGTTAGGGGCGTGAGTCAGAATGATTTAAACGGCCATATCATCACTCAGTCCTCTGAGTACTGCGCAGCTGAAAGCAATGGAAAAACTACAGCTGCTTTTTTTTCCAAGAAAATGTGGCTCTCTGCATTTTGATATAGCAATGATGGAGGCGCCTTTCTTGGTAAAATATTCCGGAGATAAACTAGTCCCCCGTTCGGATCTCCGGGTGGGGACTACTAAGGAAGGGGTCACCAGAAAATTAAAAAATAACATTCTACGAGTTGGAGCGTGGAATGTTAGAAGTTTAAAAAAGGTTGGTAAGCTAGAAAATTTAAAAAGGGAAATGGATAGGATAAATGTGGATGTAGTAGGAATTAGTGAGGTTCGGTGGGAAGAGGAAGGCGACTTTTGGTCAAGTGATTTTAGAATAATTAACTCAGCTTCAGATAATGGGCAGGCAGGAGTAGGTTTCATAATGAACAAGAAGATAGGGAAGAGAGTAGAGTATTTCAAAACGCATAGCATAGAATCATTGTAATAAGGATAAAATCAAAACCTAAACCGACAACGATTGTTAACGTCTATATGCCTACAAGCGCCCATGATGATGATGAGGTAGAGTGTGTATACGAAGAGATTGATGAAGCAATTAAACACGTAAAAGGAGATGAGAATTTAATAATAGTTGGAGATTGGAATGCAAGCATTGGAAAAGGCAAGGAAGGAAATATAGTGGGTGAATATGGGCTGGGCAAAAGGAATGAAAGAGGGGACCAACTTATAGAGTTTTGCACGTAGTATAATTTAGTAATTGCCAACACCCAATTTAAAAATCATAATAGAAGAATATACACTTGGAAAAAGCCAGGCGATACTGCAAGGTATCAGATAGATTATATCATGGTTAAGCAAAGATTTAGAAATCAACTCGTTGACTGCAAAACTTACCCGGGAGCAGACATTGATAGCGACCATAATTTGGTGATAATGAAATGTAGATTGGGGTTTAAAAACCTGAAGAAAAGGTGTCAGTTGAGTCGGTGGAATTTAGAGAAGCTTGAGGAAGAGGAGGTAAAGAAGATTTTTGAGGAGGACATCGCAAGAGGTCTGAGTAAAAAAGATAAGGTAGAAAATGTAGAAGAAGAATGGGAGAATGTTAAAAAGGAAATTCTTAAATCAGCAGAAGCAAACTTAGGCGGAATAAAGAGAACCGGTAGAAAACCTTGGGTTTCAGACGATATATTGCAGCTGATGGATGAACGTAGAAAATATAAGAATGCTAATGATGAAGAAAGAAAAGGAATTATCGGCAATTAAGAAATGCTATAAACAGGAAGTGCAAACTGGCGAAAGAAGAGTGGATTAAAGAAAAGTGTTCAGAAGTGGAAAGAGAAATGAACATTGGTAAAATAGATGGAGCATACAGAAAAGTTAAGGAAAATTTTGGGGTACATAAATTAAAATCTAATAATGTGTTAAACAAAGATGGTACACCAATATATAATACGAAAGGTAAAGTCGATAGATGGGTGGAATATATTGAAGAGTTATACGGAGGAAATGAATTAGAAAATGGTGTTATAGAGGAAGAAGAGGAAGTTGAGGATGAAATGGGAGAAACAATACTGGGATCTGAATTTAAGAGAGCATTAAAAGATTTAAATGGCAGAAAAGCTCCTGGAATAGACAGAATACCTGTAGAATTACTGCGCAGTGCAGGTGAGGAAGCGATTGATAGATTATACAAACTGGTGTGTAATATTTATGAAAAGGGGAATTTCCGTCAGACTTCAAAAAAAGTGTTATAGTCATGATACCAAAGAAAGCAGGGGCAAATGTGAAGAATACAGAACAATTAGTTTAACTAGTCATGCATAAAAAATCTTAACTAGAATTTTATACAGAAGAATTGAGAGGAGAGTGGAAGAAGTGTTAGGAGAAGACCAATTTGGTTTCAGGAAAAGTATAGGGACAAGGGAAGCAATTTTAGGCCTCAGATTAATAGTAGAAGGAAGATTAAAGAAAAACAAACCAACATACTTGGTGTTTATAGACCTAGAAAAGGCATTTGATAACATAGACTGGAATAAAATGTTTAGCATTTTAAAAAAATTAGGGCTCAAATACAGAGATAGAAGAACAATTCCTAACATGTACAGGAACCAAACAGCAACAGTAACAATTGAAGAACATAAGAAAGAAGCCGTAATAAGAAAGGGAGTCCGACAAGGATGTTCCCTATCTCCGTTACTTTTTAATCTTTACATGGAACTAGCAGTTAATGATGTTAAAGAACAATTTAGATTCGGAGTAACAGTACAAGGTGAAAAGATAAAGATGCTACAATTTGCTGATGATATAGTAATTCTAGCTGAGAGTAAAAAGGATTTAGAAGGAACAATGAATAGCGTGGATGAAGTTCTACGCAAGAACGATCGAAAATAAACAAGAGCAAAACAAAAATAATGAAATGTAGTAGAAATAACAAAGATGGACCACTGAATGTGAAAATAGGAGGAAAAAATATTATGGAGGTAGAAGAATTTTGTTATTTGGGAAGTAGAATTACTAAAGATGGACGAAGCAGGAGCGACATAAAATGCCAAATAGCACAAGCTAAACGAGCCTTCAGTAAGAAATATAATTTGTTTACATCAAAAATTAATTTAAATGTCAGGAAAAGATTTTTGAAAGTGTAAGTTTGGAGTGTCGCTTTATTAAGTTTAATAACTTAATAATTGAACTGAGGATATATAAATGTAATAAAATTTAATTATTATAATCGGTGAGGTAAACTATGAGAAAGTCATAATTATTCCAAGAAGTGAAAAACACCTGAAGGTAGTATGATCTCTGATAATTTTTATTATCAGAATTTGCAGTTACAGAAAAAATTCTATTTTACTGTAGGAGGTACATTTAGGTTCTAGTCTAAAATAATATAATCAAATGAAATAAAATAGTTAATTTTTTATGTATAATACATTATTAAGTTCTTCTGTTACAGGTGTCTGGTGGATTCTGGTGCAATTGGAAAAGTAGAAGATTGTAAAGTGACATGTACTATAACCAATCCATCTCGGTCTCTCACAGAAAACCATATTACTTCACTTGCTGAACGAACATACCGAATCGGTTGTTATACACCATTTGAAGAAGGTATTGGTTCTACTATATTAAGTGAATTTTTTAACAGTTATAAAAATTAGTTAATGTTCAAGATTTTCTAAAAGGGTGAAGTTAACTGAATAATATAACCAGTCTATTGTTAGGTTTGTCTACATTTAAATAATAGAATGAAATATATAAAAAAGAGTAAATTAATGAAATTAGGTATTTAAAAAAAACTTGAGAACCGTTTCCATTAATTGGCAGTATTTTCTGTAAATGTAAGTGTTAGATTACCTTTTTGTTGGATTTCTTAGAATATATTAGTACAAGTTCAGGAATGCATTTGTTAGCATGAAATATTGTTTACTGTTTTTACTTTACTTTTGATTTCATTATCTCTTTTTTATTTTTTAAAATCAAAATAACAAATTTATTTCAATCACCTTTCTCATTTTGGTTTTAATGTTTTATTGTTTACATAATGCGTTTAATTAGACTAATATTCACAGTATTATTTAATTAACTGCATATTCTGATGTACATAATAAACATTTCTGATTGAAGCATAGGTGTGTAAAAAGGTATGCTTACATTATTTATATAATTTTAAAAATGCTGCCTGTTAATAGAAAAGATTCAAATTTGTCATTACAACTTTTCAAAACCACCATTAAATGAGTAAAAAATTGTTTCTGAAATTTCTACTGTCATCATAAGGGTTCAAGAGAAACCATAAAAATATGTAACTTTGTATACATGACAATTTTTATTTGCAAAGATTTATTTGTGTGATTGTTGAATAAGTTTCTTTCTAAAGTGTTTTTATTGCTAATTTTTATAAAATCATATTTATTCTGTCATTCATTGTAGAGGAACATAATTGTGTTTTTAAAGAGAAAAAAACATCCATTAATTTTGTGTTTTAGTAACACTTTTCTTTACATGGAGAGAAAAGTCAAATTTTCTGTTGTTTTAAGTTTGTTATTTTTGAATATTTTACTTATGTTAGATAAGGCGTGCAAGGTGATTTTTATTTGCTGTGGCCATACAATTTACACATGCACAGGGACATGAGGAAGTGATCTGTGTATTTGTTACAATAATTTGATAAATTCATTTTGTTATGTGTGCTAAATCAATTTATTATATTTGTCAACTTCTTGATGTCCTTGGAAGGTCAGAAGAGTTTCTGAAAGTGTTATGATGAAAGTGTCCATTCAGTTTAAATTTGTCTTGGTTTGCCATTAAAATTGTTTTGTTTGGAACTACCATATTTAAAGTTATCAACTGTTTAAAATTTATCTCCTTCAAGAAAAACAATGAAAAATTTGTTGTTCTTTCAACGGATTATCTAATAAAAATAAATCTGTGGTGACTGAGCTCTTTTATAATCTAAATTCGTATGAAAAATTATGTTAGAATCTCTTTTTTTTTTAGTTATTCTCACTTATCCTCCTTTGTTACTCTTTTTACTCAACTCATGTCAAAAATTTTAGATTTCCTAACTCTTCATATTTAAGTAATAACATTGGGGAATAAAAAGTAATTTTTTTTTGTCCCTAGGAAGAAAAATATGTATTTCTAATAGTATTTTTTCTATTGAATTTAAATCTGATATCGGTTTTTTCCCATTACACAAGGTTTCTGAGAGACAGGCATCTATAATTTCAAACATTTTAATACTTTTTGCATTCTTAATTACACAATATTCAAATATTTGACTCATCTAGAAAGTAAGAAATGATGATTTTCTGCTATATTTTGATTGTGCAGCATTCCTCTTGATGGTCCAACAATAATCGGCCAGCATATTAGGATTCCATTTTCCTTGATACATATTTTCCATAGCTGAAATCTGATGAAAGTGTACCTCATTCTCATTGCTCACTGTGCCAAGATTTTCTGGGAAGAAATCTAGGTGTAAGTGCAGGAAGTGTGCCTTTACGAACATATTATAACCCAAATTTTTAAAAGATCATTGACAGTATCACGGTAATTTTCCTCCTTTCGATTTCCCAAAAAACTCTTGAGTAACATTTTTGAATGTTTGCCAATCTGTTTTCTCTGGTGGATTCAATATTTCCTCAAACTTTTCATCATGCATTAGTGGTCATATTTGTGGACCCACAAATATTCCTCCTTTAATTTTTATATCACTAATTTTAGGAAACTTCTGTTTTAAGTACATGAAACCACGAGTATTGTCCATGTCCTTGACAAAATTCTTCATTAATCTTAGTTTGATGTGTAACGAGCATCTAAGTTCCTGCTTGCAATCCTTACATAAATGGCCGTTTTTACTGCATGTAAAATGTGGCCACTCCCATTTACACCAGAGCAAAACTTGGCCCTGTGGCATGAATTCCAACATCTGAAACAAACTTCATCGGAGGCACCCGGAACAAACTTCTAGGGTGACCTAGACAGGCCACCCATCCAATGCGGATGCGCCCATCAGATAATAGTTTGTCCGCCAGAATGGTAAAGATTCTCCCCTTTGCTTTGCCGGAAGGAAGGAACCTCAGTTTGCACCGGTGGAACCGCCCCCTTCACCGATTTGAGAAGATCTGCGAAGGTCCGCCCCTTCACCTTAACCACAACGGTGGACCCGCAGGTCGCTTCTTGCCTGTAGGCATCGATGGTGGCGACGCCCGTATCAAATGGACAAGAAGTTGCTTCCTTGCTCTTCTGCCCACATCCTCCACAGACCGTAGTAAAATTTGCCCGATCCGCCCTTGCAGATCACAAAAGCACACTTTTCGATCCTGTTATCCTCCAACACCCGCAGGATGGATTGCAGATAGAGGACATCCCACAATCCCCTGCTGATGAAACAAAGACCAGAGCATAATCGGTCCGACCGAGTGCAACCATGCTGCTGCTACCCTCCTCGGAAAGGTCCCGAGTAGTTGACTGCAAAAGGAAAATCTGGCCAGGTTTAATTTACCAGTAGCAACCAAGTCCTTAAGCCATGGAGCTTTCCAGTGTACCGTCATATGCTGGGAATGCTCAATTCCAGCTGCCATGTCAGCAACCCAGGTGGATCCAACTTCATCCAATCCGTCAGTGTCCTCCACAAGAGTGGAGGATTGAAAGATGTCTTTGGAGAGTCCCTAAGGACCAGCTGCTCAAGGTCAACATCAGCAACTCCATCTTCGACCACCTGTCAAAGCTCCTCCAGCGACCAAGTTGTGATCCGTCCCAATCCCCCATCTGGAGTCTGAGATGCTGTGACAGAGATGACATAGCACATCTGAGTAGCCTTGTTCTGTATTTGCTCAAATCGTTTTTTGCCGTTGAGATCCATCTTCTGGTCGGCCCAGAATTTCTTCAAAAGACTCCAACATACAAACACTTCTGTCCATATCCTCAGAGCACCCTTTAATTTCAAGTTTAATATTCGAGTGCTGTTGAATCAGTAAATTCAGCTCTCTCAGACTATGAAAGAGAAGCCTCATGTTTTGTGCAAAACACTCTTGTTTCATATCAGATCGGGACCTTGTCCTCAGGTCCACCTGAATCAGCCATATATCAGTTACAAGTTTATATAAAACAAAAACAAAATAAATAACTGAATCAAGAAATAATAACCGTAAAAATAAATTATTAAACTTACAAAACACAGCACCCGAAAAATCCAGTACAAAAATTATTCTAAGTGCAGATGTAAACAACAACCCTGATGGAGGGAAAAAAATTATTCAAAATTTTTGTACTCTGAACCGCTAATATAAAAAATAATTTAAATAAGATTATAAAAGTCGACATAATAAACTCTGTAAGCCGAATGTAAACAGAGATGGAAATGAAATAAACACAGCTGCTTTCCAGTCATCAAGCCCTGATAACCATAGGCTAAGAAGCATTTTTATAAGTATAAAACACCAAAAACGATTTAAAACAAATAACAAACAACAAATTAACAATGAATACAGCAATTAACACCATGGAACTGAGTAAAAACACTCATACAAGTGCAAAAAATGTGCAAAACAACAAACAGGAAACAAAACAAACTCAAATAAACTCTAAAGACACAACAAAAATACAACAGAACGATGGAGAAAATGCAAAAAAATAAAACTTAATAATGAAAACAAAAACCATAAACAGAAAAACAAGTACTATTTCACCGAGTGAAAATTCAGTCATCTCGAGAGCTTAACAACAACAGTTTAACATACTTGGAAATAAAAACATATACGTTCAAGAAATTAATAAATAAATTACTTCATATATATCTTGAATAAAATGTTAGGGATAATTAATTTTATTTATAATAACAAATTACCAGAACATATTTTGTTACTATTATAGTGATTGTCATAATTAGATATGGTGCAAGTCATTGCAAATTAATTGATGTGACTTTTGGAGTACACTACTTTGGTTGCTGATGTGAGGAGAAATGGCTTTGTGATGTTAAGAGCAATGGAGGGGATGCCATAGCATACTACGGACTAGCCTTCAGATATTACATACACTTTATTTTATTCACTGTAATAAAAACGGACTATCTAAAAAAAAGTTGACTATTTTTTAATTAGTTGAAAATAATGATCAATCAGGGTAGATTTCATCCATATAAAAAAAAATTTTGAAAACTAAATTGTTCTAACAATCATTTATTCTGAACATTTATTTTTCTTTTTTTCATACAAAAGTGACATAAGAGACTAATCTAGTAATGGGTTTGGTTTATATATAGTTTACAGTTAAGTTACGTTCTACACAATTTTAGAGAAAAATAATTGTTTTTCTTAATTAAGGAATTTTGTACGTATTCTCCAATGATTCTTTTATTTCTAGAGTTAAAACACTGTTGGTTGTTTCTTATATTAGAGGAATTCAACACAAAATCATGACAAAAAATATATGCTTCTGTTTAGGGAGAAATTTCAATCTCCCAAGAAATTGTTTGCAGGTTAGATCTTCTGGAAAGAACCTTGAAGTTACATCAAGTGTGGAGTTTTTTGTTGTGTACTGGAGTTTCTAGAAAGGTAGATCATTCCTTCTTGAGCGCCCGCTCCTTTTCCTTATCCTTAATTTCTCCATTTTGTTACTGTGAGTGTATGTGTGACCCTATTATGTCCATCCTAATGATATGATGACAAGTAGCAATCTTGAATACAACAATCCAGGACTCTTGTTTCATTGGTGACTGCATAATAAGTCTAATAATAGCTGAAGTGCCAGTTGGGTGAAGCCAAACCTTCTAATTCTTCTAAAAATTATAATAAGCGTAAGATATTGTAAATAAATGAGTGCATTGTCAAAGTATAGCATTCATATTATATTTTTTATATTCTTCATAACTCTTTTATTCTCATTATCTCCCTCAAATGTGTTATTTTTTAAAATAAACATCATTATTAATTTTATATGATGAACTCAACTCATTTGCATAACAAATTTGTTTATAATTATTTGGCTTTAATTTTAACAAATACAGCCAGCCATCTTTATTATTATCCAATCTAAAACATGTAATATGTATTTTTATTATTCCTTATTTTTGCCTTGAGATATAATACTGTTTTATATCAGTGTATTTTTTTTATCTCCTACTAGTATCAAATACATAGCATTTTCCCCCATTGATGTTATAAACACTGAACAAGTGTTTAAAAAAATTAAGGGTGCAGTAAATAAGTTGGAAGTAATATTAGTTGTTAATAAGGTCATACACATGTGAACAAAATTCCCCTTAATGAAAATCAGTATATAAAAGTAGTTATAAAAAAATACATTAAGATAAACCTTAAACGATGTATTTGTAATCCAAACTGCTATCTATTGAATTAGAAATCAACTACCTTAAAGTACTATCATTTTCTCCAATGGTAACTTGTTGAATCATCACGCTTTTCCGATTAAAATAACATTATCATTTTATTATATTTAAAGAACTTTCTTTATATATGTCATAGTAATCCCACATTATTATGTAGTACTCTGTATAGCTCATTCATTCTCTACATAAAATATATTATGACATTTTTTGAAAGTCTTCTATTCTGGAAAAAACTGTATAAAACATATAGTTTCTTAGTTTTTCTCTTAATTCTTTTTACCTGCCAAAAATTATTCAAACTGCTCATTTTTATTAACTAGGAAACGTAAATTAATTTAATAAATTATTGTATGCTTTCCTATAAAAAAAAAATAGTGCGTGGGTTTATTTGTTGTGTATGCTCACATTTTTACTTTAGCTACCCAGAGCAGCACCGGGCAGCTGCACACAGCGCACAAACAATTCATTTGTTTAAATAATTTATCTAAAATTATATTTGTGTTGGGGATAAAAAAGGAAACGTTGGGGGTTAGAGCTGTGTTTAAAAAATCACAACTCAAGAAATAACTAAAAATGTCTAGGATTTTGTAGCTTTCCATTGAAAAATTTTTGTTGTTGTTAGTATGCTAAATTCATGAACATTATTTAGTTACAATTGGCAAAATCATGTTCATGTGTAATGAAACAAACTAAATAACATTTTCACAACGGGCCCGTCTTTTTCCTAGTGTTAATAGTAAAGAATTGTACTAAGCAAAACTAATTCTACTTTTTGGACAGATCTTATTTAATTCATTGGAAATAACATAAACAAAAGCATATAAAATATTTCTTTTTTGTAATACCAATCTTTCTTAAATATTTTTTAGGGCTAAGGACAAGGAAAAGTAGCAGAATTTTTATGTATGGATACACTTTTCAAAGACATATTGTCTATAGGACACCAGCAACTCAAGATACAATTAAAAGGTCATCTCTCCATTTACTACATGGTGGCGTACAAAATGATCCAACAATTTTTTTGTTAAAAAATATTTATTTGAATCGCAATACAGAAAAGCAAAATACATGTGTTTACTATATACCTGGAGATTATGTTCTGCTTATCACATGTTTAATACAACCACCATCACTTACTTTTACTTCTTCAACATGAACTCCTATGTTAATAACCCAACGACACATATCTTTGGTTATCCCATAGCACACCTCAATGATCAACACTCACAGTTCCATCACTTATGAGGATATTTAGGGAAAATCTTTTCCTTTAGAAATCCCCAAAGAAAATAATCACACGAATTCAAATCAGGATTATTCTGTCCACACCCAAAACAATTAGAAAATCAGTTTGAAATGACATTTACACTAAAAGTTTCATGTATATAGTTTAAAACAACATTAGCTGTGTGTGTTGTGGTTCCTTTCTGCGTGCGCCACTCATTTTCTAATTGAACTCTTTTGCAAGAACTGAGTAACAAAATTTTTATGCAGCATGTTTAGATAACGTTCACTGTTTATTGTCTGTTCAAAAAAGAATGGTCCTGTTACCAGATGACTTGAGATAGCGGCCCATACTGTAATTCTTGAAGCATGATGCATCTTTTCATGAAACACATGTGGATTTTTGGAAATCCAAAAATGCACATTTTGTTTGTTAACAACCCTGTGTAGGTAAAAATGTGTCTCATCTGAAAACCAAACATTGTTCAACAATACATCTCGGTTCACAGCCCATTCAATGAATGCCATTCATTGATGTATATTGTCAACCATTAATTTAGGCAACACTGATATTTTGTTTGGATACAAATGCAATCAGTTTTTAAAATTCGCTGTACAGATCACCTAGAAATCCCAAGTTGTGCTGCTGCTTTTCTTCTTGATTTGCCCGGGCCCCTTGGCAACGCTGCTCTGACATCTTCAACATTCTGTGGAGAATGAACATTGGCAGACCGTTTGCACTTACTCTCAAACACTGAACCATCATTATTAATTTTTTCATAAAGTCTACATATTGTTTTAAATAAGGGTGATCACAGAGTTTGAAACTGTGCACGAAACGTCTGTGTAAGTACTACACTTTTCGCTTCATTAAAAAACAACAGTCTTTATGCACTATTCAACAATTAGTCTTCGTTTGTCAGCCATCTTGGAACGATACACAAACAGCACACTCGGAAAGAGAAGAGACTAATATACATGAACTGCTGTCACTTCTGCCAACATAAAACACATTAATAATTAACATAAACAATTATTGACAAAACAAAGTTAGATCATTTTGTGTGCCACTGTATATAATTAGATATTTTAAAAATAATTCACCATTTTTATTTATATAAAAAATTTTCTCAGGCTGCAGGACTATGGTTAAAATTTAATTAAAGGAAAAGTAGCTTAAAATTGTACTAGAATACTTAGTTACTGGTATATTTTTTTCATAGGGTTCAATTAACAACAGTGTCCTAGGATGGTCCACTGGAATATATGATTGATTTTAGATTACTAGAAACTCTTTTGTTCATTACTTTTATATATTATTTTAAATGGATTGGTGTTTGAGTTCTGTGATATGGAGATCTTAAAGCACATCTCCTAATTAAAATAAATGCCTTAGTTGCAAAGGAGATATTTAGAAATATAAAACAAAGGTTGTAAGTAGTTGTAAAAATAAAACTTTTTTGAGTTGTATAAATTTTTTCTACCAAATACAAATTCATTTTTAGCAAAACAATTTTACGTTTGATTCTATTTTAAAAAGTTTTACTTTTGTAATAAAAGTTTAGAATCAGTATGAATATCAATAAACGCTATAAACATTCAACGATTACAAATTAACATAAAGTATTGTAGATATTTTATTATCAAGCAATATATTCAACATTTATTAAATAATTATTATTTATTTTTTATTATATTTATGTAAATATATCTGTGTGTGTTAATGCTTACAAAGAAACATAGTATGAATAATTGCATAGAATTCTTCCATGTTCAAATTTTCATATATTTTGGTGAATATCAATTGCATTTTGGTGGTCCTAAAATGCTATTGTTCATTTCTATATCAGGCTCATTGAAGAAGGCAATTGAATACCACAAAGTAATTTACCTATTGCTGTAGGGAAATGATGAGCCATTACCTTGTTAAACCTTGCAAGGGATGTTTTTATGTTTGAGAAGAACTTTTTCTTAAGTAAATTGTGACTTAAGCCAAATTGCTTGCAATCATTATGGTTATGTTACCTAATAAAACTGTATAACTATATAAAAAAATGTACATTGTATTAAATTATTTTTGGATTCACATAATATAATCTTCTTACAGCAAAATTTTTTACAAGTTAAAAAATTTATCTTGTTTAGTATTTGTATTTAATATACATTATTATTTAATTTAAGAAATTTCCTTGAAAGGAAGTTTAGTTTGAGTCAAAATCTTCCTGGATATCAAACTGATATTCAGAATCTTCATTAAAGAATGGTGGTTTTAAACATGTATTAAATGAAAACAAAAATGCTTTCAGTTGATGTTGTTTACTTATCAAATTTGTCATCTCAAACAGTTTTTCTTACATAATTAATAAATTTCAATATGTGCCATTAGTCACTCAGTAAATCTCCAATTGATACTCAGTTTTCTGCCCATTCCTGAATTAACATATCTTCTGTTATGGTTACAACTGCTTCTTTAATTCTTTCCTTTAAGTGGCATATGTCATGTATTTTTCAATTTTTTTTATAAAACTTTGTGAATTGTTATTTTCGAAATATCTAAGTCAAGGCTTTGACGAGAGATAGATTTGTTAGACTCCTGATTGCAGATTGTTCAACAGTTAATTGAATCAACAGTTTATTGTTAACTGTTAACAGTTAATTGTTCAACAGTTAATTATAAACTGATAATTTGTTCAACAGTTTCATCTGATACTCGTGGTCTGCCAGTTGATGTTTCCTTGAGAAAGAACCAGTTTCTTCGAATTATTTGAACCAATCATACGTTATTTTTATGTGGTGGCTATTTTTCATTTTAACGTCAAAAGGCATGCTGAACTAAAATTACAGACTTTAATTCTGCCCGCCACAAAACACACATAGCTTTTTTTTGAACAGTGAACATAATAATGAACCTTCAATAATAATGAACACTTCCGCAATAATACAAATCTACTGCGGTGGTTTGAACTGCTGTTACACAAACGTTTAGGTTGGAGACTATCAGGGCTACCAAAATAACTTTTCAAAATTTCCCTTCTGCTTTGATCCTTTTTTTAACCTCTGGGACTACTGTTAGGTATTGCTTCAGAGGATGAAATGAATGAAATTTTTATAGCATGTGAAAATGCTTTGCCTGACAGGAATTCAAACCCAGAACCTCCGGATGAAAGGTCGAGATGCTACCATTCACACCACAGAAATCAGCATCTGAATTAGAGAAAGTCCAACTTTCTTTTATGATTTGCCGAGCAACTAATGGTGCCCAATTCAAATTTTTAGTTATGTAAGAAAACTATATGAGATGAGAAATTTGATAAATAAACATCAACTGTAGGTATTTTTGTTTTCATTTAATCCATGTTCAAAACCCCACTATTCTTGTATGAAGATCCTACATTTTAATTAGGAGTTAACAAAATTACTAACAGACATCAGAGCAGTTGGTATGAATCTCTTGTTGAGTGATTACTTTGCAGTAAGGCATAGCTGTTACCAGTATCTACTATTAACGACAATTTTTCAAATTAATCTTTGCATTGTGTTCAATTTAATTTGGAACATGGAAGTTTTATAAATATACAAATGAAATATAAACAAAATGATTATTATTGTATTTAAAAATATTTAATACATAAATTTTGTATTGTATTAGTTATTCAATTATATTATTGTATTATTATTATTATTATTATATTATTATTATTATTATTATTATTGTATTTGTATTATTGTATTCAAGTTATTCAATTTGTGGATTTTTTCTTCAGATTGGATTTTTTGTTTATTTTAATTTTAATGGAATAAATTTACACCTTTTTTTTTGGATCAGTCTTGCAACTTTGTTTATTGATATAATGAAGCAATCTGAGTTGTGTAATCCTGTTATCAGGTTAAAATTGTTGTTCACTTATATTAAATTTTTTGTAAATTATAAAAATACTTGTTTATAAATAAATAAGACAGCTGATTTTATATACATTTATCAAAAGTTTGCGATCAGTTTTTATACAGGTGATTAAAAAGCCCCGACTAAATACCTTTTTGTTTTTTTTTATTTTGATAATTAATTCACCATATAACTAGAAAGCTTGTGCCATAGGAATATTAATTCTTACTTATAACTGCACAGATTCCACCAAGAACTATAAATACATTAATGTAGAAGTGGATAAAAACGGTTGTAATAAAAGAATTTCAAATTCATAGCTTCAGAAGTTCAAGACAAAATCTCTTTTCGATAAATATATTGTATCGTACAATCATCAGTCGTTAAGTGAAGAAGGACAGGATATTGAGACAGAAATCATTTCAAAGTATCATTCAACTTTTAACAACATACACTGTACAAAAACATCGACATGATTGCGAGATATGTGTAAAATTATCATAGTAATTTATATTTTATGATAAACTTAACAAGACTGAAAGATTGTAATTGGTATTCCACCATCTCTTCACTAAGCAGGGAAATTGATGTTTGTAACTCCTGTAAACATCGATTTCCCTGCTTAGTGAAGAGATGTATTCCCACAGAAAGGAATTAATTAATTTGTCCCTTTCTGCTGTTTATTCAATTCTCTTCTTATGACTGTGATACATACAAATTATCTGATATAAATGGTGCACTAGTCGTAAAATACTTTTTGTAAGAATGATGTATATTGTACTGTCATTCCCTATTATAAACAAACAATTGAATGGATTCAATATTTAATGGTGAATATAATGTGGATTTCACTTTTAGAACTGAAAATTACCTACATTGGGTTTGGCATCATCATAAGTATAAGTGTAATTAACTTTAATCAAGGCATCAGGAAGCTAATTCATTTCTTATTTGAAATAAACCTATCATCAGATGCTAGTTATTGTTGTGTATAATTATGCTATTTTTATGAATGATTGTTTCACACCAGTTCGAATACCACAAACCTTTAATGTTATGCTATAAAACATAAAAAATCTTTTTATGTTTAAGTGTTTAATTTAAGTGTTACATCACTCAAACAAAGTTAAAAGATTGATTCATAGATTAAGGTGATTTTCTTTAATATAAAAATTATAAATATAATTTTCTATAGTATTATATAATTAAAGGAATAAATCATAAAAAATTATTTTCTTAAATAGCTTTATAAATAACTAGCTTTTATTTTTGTATATAACTTATATATAAATAATATATTATTAATTATTCTTATAATT
Organism: Lycorma delicatula; assembly: GCF_047948215.1. Taxonomy (NCBI): domain Eukaryota; kingdom Metazoa; phylum Arthropoda; class Insecta; order Hemiptera; family Fulgoridae; genus Lycorma; species Lycorma delicatula. Next base: position 17,569,833 of record NC_134459.1, read on the forward strand.
ATTGTTTTATTAAGTAATTAAGTAATCTTTTATTATTTATTATTGTTTTATTTTTAATGCCATTTGTTGTTTTATTATTATCCAACTGTAGTCTGGATAGATTTTTGCATTAATTTTTGAAGTTTATCCTAAGATGAACTTTACGCAAAGTTTCTTAACAATAAATTATTGTGTCTTATATATTATTTTAGTGAACTATTTTAACGCTCATGGACAGTTCTAGGAGGCATGTTTGAAAAAATGTCTGTGGTCATTTTTGCACCTGAATGTAAAACCACTAATGTAGTTTGCAGGGAAGTGTTCAAAATCCATATTATCTGCGCCACTGCAAATAATATGGATTGTCAATAAAATCTGTAGTAAAAAACATTCCCAGAATAAAGTCAGATGCTATAAACAATTTGATAAGATTAAAGTATTATTAAAGCCAAAGGTAAATCGACCAATTTACCCACTAAAATATCCATCTTTAAATTACGGTAGAATTTAAAAAATCTTATGTTTCTTTAAAAGACTTATTTTTTTAACGTTTTCTATATTCAGATTTATTTCAATAACCATTTAATTTACTACTAAATAAATATTCTGTTGTAAGAATTAATAAAGAACTAAAGTGGTAAGGACATAGTCAACTCCCATAAACCTCCATAAGTATGAAGTTGTACCGTGTCATCAAAATACCCATAGTTTCCACCATTACTGTCGGTACATTATAGAGGATTCGATCCAGTAATTATTTATTTGTTCGCACACTTCATACGCAGTACTTGCGTGCAAAAATTCATACAATAGCAGCTGAACAGACATGCTCGCATTGCCTAAAACTTTAGGAATTTGTGTGGTATTACAAGGTGCTACCCAAAAGTTTGGACAACACGAATGAAGACTAATAATAATGACTTTAAGCATTATTAGTCTGTAATTATAATTATTACAAACTAATGTCCATAATAATTATTCTGGGGGATAATGACCCCAGAATCATCATGTCCACAGATTGATTAGAGACGATATTGTTGATAGTAATAGTGATATCTCAGGAAATGAAAGTGAATCTGATAATGTGCGTTTCCTAACGGAGAATATACCATGGCAAACTCTACCAATTTGTGCACACCAGAAAATAGTTTGCAAACCCTTGGTGTTTTTGGTTTTTAATAATGATCTAAGAACACTTTGTAATCAGTTTAATCATCTTCCTGTGGAAGAGGCCAGTGAGCAAACTAATCAGTAGGAGAAGGTTAAACCTTCACCAATTGTATTGTATGGTGTCACTGACGCATGAAAACATTATGAATTGTTAAAAACAATCGTGACCAAATCCGAGTACAGTATGCGAGTGATTGATAAAAAACAACTGAGAATAATGCTTATAAAAGGATTATTCAATCCCTTAGAGAACACAATCTTATAGGACATGCTTTTACCAGAAAAGACGAGAGATCGTTCTGGATAGTAGTACAGAATTTACACTTCTTGAGTCCAGTCCATGTGATCAAGGAGGGAATTGAAGATCAAGCCCAGATGGTTTGAAGCGTCAACACCACCATTGAATTACAAAGGAACACATACTGATTTTTTTATTTACCTAAAATTTCAAAATTGTAAAAAAAAAATTTCAGTCAGATATATTGACAACTGCAGTGCTAGGTTTGAAGAACCTAGGTGTTCTGGGATAACCTACCGGGTTGGTTTAGTGGTGAAAACGTCTTCCAAAATCAGCAGATTAGGAAGTCAAGAGTTCCAGTGTTTTATCGGTAGACATTTCCATGAACTGGTCGTGAATCTCCAAATGGTAACTTAGCAGTTGCAGCTAATAAATAAATTCAGTATCAATCTCTTCCAGAAAAAATTTTTATCTTCCGGGAAACACTCGCCCACTGAATTTTTAGCTCAGGCAAATGCATCTTCATGCTATTCAAACTGTGGTGAATAATAATTATTCTCAGTATAATCAAAATTGTTACTTTGAAGACAAGTAATCCAGACATCAAGCCTCTTAATGAAAGCATGAACTATGTTATTAATAAAATTTGGCCTGACGAAGATTTTTTTTTGGGGGGAGGGTTTTTTGGATTTAGTATCAGGAGACAGCGAAGGCCCGGATCGGTATTGGTCTGGGACAAACAGGAAGTCAGGAAATTTAGAAAAAGTGGTCCCCTTATAATTGTCTTTGTGAAGACTGAATATTTTTCGTGTTCGAGTATCGATACGCCGACTCGCCCCCAAACATCCTTGGGGAAGCATCAGAATGGTCTTCTCTGAGATAAACGACTTCTTTTGTTGATGATCCTTAAACAACATAGGATGCTGTAACAAGAAAACATCCAACCCCCTACTCACGGCGATTTTACCAAGTTCAACCTGAGCAATGTAAGCACCCTACCCATTTAATTTCTGAATTTTAACTATCTAAGGGTATTCAATTGTAATACATTACGATAGCCCCCTTAAAACACGCACAATACTTACTATTTACAGAGTGCTTACGGTACTTCCGAAGACGTCTGCAGTAAACACTTGTCGGGCCCACCGACTACATTGAATACTGTTCTCGTTTATGTTTCTCATCATCAAAATGGAAGCACACTACCACCGGATTTTCCACCGTTCAACTGTGTGTCGAAACTGGGAGCACTTGTAGCAACGTTGAACGTCTTCAAGTTCTTTGCCCTTACACAAAGAAAATTCAGTAAACAACCTGCCCCCAGATATGCAATACAAAGAACTTCAGTCAAATTGTACTGGAAGACAAATAATTTTTGGTAAACATGTGTTCTGCAGAAATTCATTTTTATTATCTATATATCAGTGTTTGTTTAACTTTTTTATAAGTGGAACCCTGTTTAATGCCCACCTTTTTTTGTGGAACCCCCTGGTTTGCTTCAATAGTATGGTTTTAATGCAATTTTTTATAAATGGATTATTTGCAATAACAATGAAAAAATTATTTTGAACAATATTTATTTGCTTCAAATAATAATTTTAACATTAATGCAAAAATTCTTAAAATATCTAAAAAATAAGTTATTTAAACAGAATTTGAATTTTAATGAAATGAGTGGTACTGCATTTTATTATCGCAGATATACTTAATATTAGGTTTTATAAATGAAAGTTGAATTCTCATGTCAGGTTTGGCATTCATTCTGTGGCGATATTTATTTTTTGTCGACACAAGCTGAGAACCTCGTTTTGCTCATATATATAATTGCAAATGGTAAAAGTGGCAACATGGCCTTTTTTGACAAATGAGGATATTTATCTTTGAGTATCAACTGCACCAGAATTCTATTAATATCATTAATTTAAATTTTTCTTGCAATATTGACTCAGAGGTCATTTCAGTAAAAGTTTTGTACTCTTCTGCTGACATAGTTGTTGGAGGTTTTGCATTGACAATAAACCACAATGAATTTTGATATTTAATCTGTTGTTTATTTGAAAAATACTTTTTAAAGCTTCACTCAAACCTTTCAGGTTCTGAATAATTTCTTCAATATATGTTTCTTCTGTTTGAACACCTTCTTCTGAAAAACTTTTTATTGTTGGGAAGCAATAAAAATTGTTGGAGCTCACATAAATTGTCCAAAATTCAATCTTTTTTTAAAAGCAAGAATCTTTTCGTGGGTAGTAAATTCATTTACTTGTTTTCCCTGAACGATTAAATTAAGTTCATCAATTTTTGTAAAAATATCACTTAAATAGGCAATTTAAACAGCCAATTTCTATCAAATAATTCATTTTTCAATTCAAAATTGTGGTCTAAAAAAAGGCAAGCACCTTTAGCTCAAAAATACGGGTTAGTATCTTTTCTCGAGATAACCATCTTTTAGTTGTAAAAGAAGAGATGAATGTACCCTTCCCATATCCTCGCATAGTATTTTGAATAAACCATTATTTAGTAGCCAAGATTTTATGAAATTAATCATTTTGACCTCATCAAAAGCAATTCTATGACTGGGAGACAATTTTTTTACAATTGCGCTCTTTCGCAACAAGTGTGGAATATTTTTACATATAATCATGCAGTGGCTACTAGAACAGTTCTGGGGATATTTTTAATAAGCTGTACAGTCCCATTAATGATGCCACTGTTTATAATCAAACCATTTATTTATTTAGTTTATATGCCTTTTACTCCATAGGTACAGATATCAATACAGTTGTCCCATGGTATTTGATTCTCTTCAAGAAAAGAATTTGAGGAGATCAAATATTTTGACTCCAGTAGTATGTGTGGTAGAGATTTACAGAACAGAAGATCCCCCAATAATGCATTTTCGTGCTCATATCTAACGATTACAATTAAAACTGCAAATCCAGCTATGTCGGTAGATTCATCCATTTGTAATGAAAATTTGCAAGATTTCAGATGAAAAGTAAGTTCATTCTTTAAAATAGCTGCTAAATCTCTGATGTGCCGAGCTACTGTCATTCAAAATTGGGATCTTAGCAATTTCTTTTGTTGATTTAACATCTGACATACATTTTACTATCTCCAAATCTTATTAAGCCAGAAGGCTTAATAAGATTTTCCGCAATTGAGAAAGCTTCACCGTGTTGAGCTATCCGATAGCTGACTAAGAAGCCTCAGTTGCTTTTTCATTTACCGTTTTTGTAATTCCATAAAACTTTTTAATTTTAAAAGTTCTTCACTTTTTTTAATGAAGAATTCAACATCTTTTTCTTTTAATTCGCTATGAACAGATTTCAAATGCCGACGCATTTTAGCTGGAACTATTTGGGAGAACTTGCTGCATATATACACAATGAGGATTGCCACAAATCCTAAAGACATAACTTACATCATACTTCCTGAGCTTTTTAGTAACTGCCTGGATTGATTACTTGTAGAAGCAATAACTGGCGTAACTTCTTTTGAGGTCATTTTATTTATAGCACTCTCATTATAACCAACGTTATCTTTAACAAAAGACTTAGTTGTTGAGTCCGAAGTAGAAGAGTCAAGTTCTACAGTAAAACGCTTTAGTGACCTCCTTTCCATCCTGTAACAAAATGTTGAAAATGATTTTAAAGCAAAAAATTGTGTGGCAGGTAGCTTTTAAATCAGAATAAAGTTTATATGGTTACTAACATTGATTATATGATTAACTACGGAATATAAAACACAAACACATTATTAATACAATTTATGGGTTTTAAAACTTCAAAGACAAAACCAATAAAGTTTATCAATAAGTAAATATTTAAAATAAAAAAAATATGACACATCGACAAGTGACTATTTCATTTATTTCGTTATAAATGCAATTGAATTTGACTGGACTTATGACAGATGGCATTAATTAAATTCTTAATTATCATGGGTGAAAACTATTTATTGACAGAAAATGAAATCATTTCATTGATTGTGTCAAACGCAAAGACAATATTGTGATTGTTTTTGCAGTGCTTATGGTTTTATTCATTTATTTTCACAACCATGCTAATGATTGCATATTAAAATTACAGATGGGTAAGTTAATGTATACATACTTGCGTGAACACGTTAATATATTTATGGATACACCTATTGATTTTAAAGATTACTGTGTAAATTACCATATTTAAATAATGTCCACAATAATGTAGGCAGGCAACCATGCACACCTAAACACCTGATGTGAAGACAGGATTTTGGTGTGATGTTACAAATAAAATCATACTGCGTAAGGTAGTGGAAGCGATGGTTATTTGGGATTTTATTTTTTAATTTCGGGGGGGGGGGGTTAATTTTTATAGTTTTGTTTTGAATGTTAAGAAAAAAAGGACATACGTTTCACGGGACCCCAGGGTTCCATGGAACACAGTTTAAGAAACACTGATAAGTCTAAGCAGATCCCCTACACAGAAGAGAATTAAAACAAACAAAATTTATTTAATACTAATTTCAACTTGTCATGTTGATATCATAAAGATTTAAAACGACTTATTTCTCACTTTCAATATTTCTCTTATGTTAAATATTGTTATAAACTTAATAAACAGAAACAGACTGACTTCAAATCAGCATGCTGTCTATAAGAAAATAAAACCACTCTCAATATAACAAAAAGGAAAAATTACATTTTGATGAAAATAATAAAATGATGTTGAAAAACAATAAATACAAACTGCTAACAAGCATAAGCTGGCTCTTTGAGATACTGATAAGATAGTAAACTACCCTGAACTACTCATCAAAACAGATTGTTTTTCTCATCTTCCATCCAAGGTTATTAGTTTTTATTATCAATTCTGCAAATGCATTTCTAATCCTACTAGCTTTTTTACTTTCAGGATAACAGGACTTGATTAGTGCATCATTGCTGTGTGTAGAATGTAGTTTTTGAGAAATCTGGGGTGAAATCCAATAAATAGGTGTAAATATAATATGTATATAAATACATTCTTGCAGAAAATGAAAATATGTTTTCATATCAGTAAACATATGTTTTCATTATAAAGGAAAATTGACTAACAAACAGAAGTTGATAATTAATTTAATAATAATTTATCTAAAATAATAATTTCCATCAGTTTCAGTTTGATGATACAAATTAAAATTATCAATTTTAACATTTTTATTGTTTTTAATTCTCTGATTACAGAAAAACATGCGTACTGTACTTGAAAATTATGGTATCTTATTGATTGTGCTATGGTTAGAAAAAAATAAAACTTTGTTATCTAAATAAAATTTACATGGAATTTATCTACATTATTAGTGCACATAAATCATTAATTTAAAATATACAAAAATGTTTCATATTAGCTGTGCAAAATAAAGGCAAATTTTGAAAACTCTTGCTTACCATGGCTGGATGAAGAATGTTCAGTTTTATCTATAGTATTGAATCAGTTCTCACAGTTTAAATATATAATTCTGAAATTCTCATTGCTTTTTAATTAGCTCAAATTTATTTTTATACTTATATTTTTATAAAAAGGTTCATATGCTTTCTATCATTTACAGAATTATCAACTCAACACGGCCACCATTGGGGTTTCAGTAAGTATAAATTTTTTATGAGAAACTTTAAAAGGGGAATCTACCCTAGATTTTTCCTTAAATTAAAAATACAGTATTATCATTTTTTTAAATTAATTTGCAATATGGCTGCCAATCTCATTTTATCAATTTTACCCCGTATTTTATTGTATGTCTGCCTAGAAAATATTACTTCAAGACATTTTAATTCTTGGATATTTTCTCTGAACACAGCTGTTATGGAGCTATGGGCTGACAATTGTAAAATTAAATATGGTGGCCATCTACCTATATTATTTTAATTGAAAACCAAATGCATTGGTACCTGGTTATTAAACATTATTCTCAAAGTTCATAAATTAAGTAAAGTTGAAAATAAAGTAAAATAAGATTAAAAGAATTTTACCTTGAACCAGTGTGGTTTTAGTTTTATCTATTATAAAGGAAGAATTACAACAGAATTGTAGCGTCAGTTATAGCAAATTTTCAAAATTGCCACCATCGGTAAAAATGCAGGCAGTTGCCCTCCTGAAAATGTCATTAACAGCTTTAAAAAAGTGTTGTAATAAATAAGCTGTTATTTCTTCCACTGAAGTATACAGAGATGTGTACAATTGGTCTTTCACATATACCCAAAGAATGTAATCTAATGAAGAAAGGTCTGGACTTATCGCTGGCCAAGCAAATATTTTGGAAATAAACTTTTAAAATCTCTTAACCTCACCATAGTTGTGTGCTGGAGCCTCATCTTGTTGGAAATACATTTACATTCAACAATCTAAAGACAAGTCATTAATAGGTGGCAGTAGAACATTTTCCAACAATTGATGCTCTCGAGCTCCTTCGTAGAAAACCAAGGCCAAAATTTGATTATTGATGATGGCGCACTAGCAGTTTATGGAAAGTCTCACTTTGTTGTGTCCTTCTCTGACAATTAATGCATTTTCTTTTGACATATAATGATGTACAATACTTTATACCAATAAAGTATTTATTAATTTCTTGGCAATTCAAACAACCAATGAATAAGGGCAACACATTAACCATCAATGATTGTACTGTTAAATTTGAGAAATCTTTTCAACAGTGCAAAAAAACCTGATAATTATTTACCAATAAAATTGTATTTTTTAGTTTATAATTGTCAGTCCATAGCTCTGTAACGGCTGCATTTAGAGAAAAATTCCAAAGAATAAAAATGTTTTAAAATAATATTTTCATCCAAAAATGCAAAAAAACATGGGGTTTACATTAGAAATAATGAAGTTTACCACCATACTGGAAAAAGGACAATGATTTCAAAAATGGTAATATTGTATTTTTAATAAAGGGAAAAATCTGGGGAGGTTTCCCATTTAAAGTTTCTCACAAAACTTACAGTTTCTGAGATCCCTTCTTTGGCCATCTTGAGTTGATCACTCTGTAACAACTATACAGATAAAGCAATGTATACAATATTTTTTTTTTTATAAAGGATGGGGTATATTAACCTTTTGCTTTATATGAGCTGTCCCAGTGTTCTGATGCTGTAAATCACCTGAGTACAAGAAGCACCAGTCCTAATGAAAAGAATCAAGGTGTCATTTGTAAAACTAAATATCACCTACATTTCAGTGGTTTGGGATACTGATAGCAAACAGCATATTCCATTCAACGAAACATTGGGAAATCACTTCATCCTTTACTTTCTCAAGTTAGTTTGATTTGGATTTTAGTTACTCCTAACAATAATTAACTGTTACATATTTTATGATACTTAAATTACTCATAAATGTAACTGTTTATACACATTTATTGATGATTAATAAGTAAGTAAATAATTATCTGTTTCAGGTTCAATTTATATTTAAAGCTGCTATTAGTTAGCATATTACCAGTTATTGACAAGCTGTTGGTTGCCACTGGGTAGCCGGCGAAAGATAAAAAGCCGTGGTTCGGCGTTGGATTGGTGATACGCTGTGGTCGAAGAATAATCTTACCTGAATTGCGGCTTCTATCTTTCGCTAGTCACCCGCTGGCAAGCAACAGCTTCTCAGGGCGCCCAACAAAAAAATTTAATTCACACACACAATCACATACATATATTTGTAAAACGTCACAAGATGGTCGAAATATAATAATATATATTTCATTTTTCTCTGGCGTAACTTATATACATTTTGTATCAGGTTTCTCAAGGAGTTGTTATAGCCAATCTAAGCGTCAGTCAGTCGCGTCCCGTCATGGCACGGTTCGATTCCTACCAGATAACTTTTTTTTTTAAAGTACAAAACATTTTTTTTCATAGTTTTTTTATTTGTTACTATTCAATTATTATTTACTGTAGTTTTTTTACTATCGAGGATAATTATTATTAATAAATCAATATATTTAAATTAAAAAAAAAGGAGATGAAGTCTGATTCAAACCGATGTGCCTTCCCCTTGTAAGTTCAGATATTTCATTAATTAAAATTTTATTGAGCTGTAACTCTGGAACCGATGAAAGTAAAGCTCTCAGTGAGGCCTTACTGCAATTAAGAAAAAGTCAAATACTTATTTTTATTGGTTCCAGAGTTATAGCCAAATAAAATTTTAATTAATGAAATATTTGGATCTTACAAGGGGAAGGCACCTAGGTTCGAATCAAACTTCATTTTATTTTTTTTTTCAATTTAAATATATTGATTTATTAATAATCTATTCAACAAATAATAATTCAATAAAATTATTAATAAATTAAAATGTGATGTATATTTGTAATTTAATAGGCGTATAAGGAAGTGATGTAGTATCCACATCAAATTTTTTAATTAAGTATTTCCAACTGATTTGTTTCATTTTACAAATATCAGCTGATATTAGCAGAGGAAGTTAATTTTAATTTTGAAAATAATATCAGTTGATATAATTTGTCGTTTCATTGTTAATTATTACCGATATATTCGCTAAATTGGGGCGAAGGAAGCGAAGAAGAAATATAATCACAGAATTCTTCTTAAAAAAATGTGTAAATTTATTATACTTCGAAAAAAAGCGTGTGCGCGCGCACGCACACATTTTCAGATCAATATTACAGTTCCTGTACAAGATTGAAAAAGCATTTGAAATGCAGTTATAAGTGTTATATACAGAGTGATATTTAAGTACGGAAACAGTTTTATACTGCGTATCTGAGAGGTCTTTGGAGGGAGAAAGAAATGGGGTTCACCCCGGTTAAAAAAATCTGCATTATGATGGGTTTTTAATTTTTAACGCCGTATTGAATCAAACTTAATTTTTTAAATAGGAAGGTTGACGTACGATACATGATTTCGGTTTAAAATTTTACAAGAAAAAAGTAGTGAACGCCGTTTTTCTGTTAACGCCTTCGTTATCGAGTTTTAAGCATTCAAATTTGGAACGATGGAAAAATCGTTTTAATAATAAAACGCAATGCATGATCAATTTTATTGCATTTTCCATTCATAATGCAGGCAATATCAAAGCTGTAATATCGGTAAAAGCTGTAAAAATTAAAAACCCATCATAATGCAGATTTTTTTAACCGGGGTGAACCCCATTTCTTTCTCCCTCCAAAGACCTCTCAGATACGCAGTATAAAACTGTTTCCGTACTTAAATATCACTCTGTATATAACACTTATAACTGCATTTCAAATGCTTTTTCAATCTTGTACAGGAACTGTAATATTGATCTGAAAATGTGTGCGTGCGCGCGCACACGCTTTTTTTCGAAGTATAATAAATTTACACATTTTTTTAAGAAGAATTCTGTGATTATATTTCTTCTTCGCTTCCTTCGCCCCAATTTAGCGAATATACTAGCTGCAGAGGCATGGCTATGACACGACCTCCGCATCTATACCTTCCAAATGGTTTGCCCTGGCGGGTGGCGTCTTGAAATTGGATTATTAGGTGTCCAAAATTGATTACTTCTTGTGTAAAAATATATTTTTTTTTAATGATAAATATTTATATAATGAAAGTTAAATAAGAAATTTAATTCTAGAAATTGATACTAACGAATCGGGATTTTCCGCCAGTGATCGGTACATTCCGGTGCCTACTTTTTGGATATAGAACAAAAACAATCGCATAAATAAATAAAAAATATGTAAAAAAAAATGTATAAAACACCACTCTTAAATTAAACGCACTAAAATAATAAAAAAATAATTTTAGGACGGTATCTCAGAATGGATTTGACAAGCTTTGACGGTGATATTTAACATTATGTGAAAGTCATAGCATCAAATTAAATATTTGATGTTTTTGCCAGTTTTTTCGTATGCATGTTTGAACCCGTCTTTAGGCGATTCATCACGCATAAGAAAAAATTGTCAAAAACATCACATTCTGAATTTGAAGCTATGACTTTCACATAATGTTACATATCACCGTCAAAGCTTGACAAATCCATTCTGAGATGCCGTCCTAAAATTATTTTTTATATGTTAGAGCGTTTAATTTAACAGTGGTGTTTTAAAATATTTTTTATTTTCCACTTTTCAGTCTCGATAAGTTTATAGTTTACAGCTTCGCTAGCGCACAGGTTTGAGCGTATTTAGCGAAAGATCGGATCGGTACGTTTTACGTCGGGTGAGCGCAATCAAAACATAGGGCTAGACGAATTAATTTCCGGATAACCAAGATCCGGTCGACCAAGCGTGTACCAGATTCGTTAAACAGTTAGCGCTCGACCTACCGATACTTACGCCGTTTGAATCGTAAAAATCGGACGAGCGGTTGCCGAGATATTACGGTGGCACCCCATCGCACCCCCTCCCCAATTTACGAACGGCGCCCCGGGAGCGCTTGAAAATATTATCATCTGTCGGGAACCACTGGGAGCGGATGGGGTTGCGTCGAGGGGGATTGAGAAAATTAAAAACATACCCTGTTTTTATTGAGGCTTACTAACTTTGTAAATGTGTTTCTTGATTTTTAAGTAAATCAAGACTACTTTAAGTAAATTGAATTGTAGGACAAAACTGTCGTTGCAGTCAACACTTGTTTTGTTAGCACGAGGATAGTATTTTCGGCGTTTAAAGACACAATCAAAAATGATTTGAGTACATCGTCTAATTGAAGTTATATATAGGGAGAATTTTTGTCTGAAACCAAAAACCGGACCTAATATATCCCGTTTAATAAAAAATTATTATGTCTAGAAATTAATTTATAACAAAATTCATTTTATATTTAGCCATTTTCACTGATATTAATTAACAAATTAATACCTTATTCTGTCTTAGAGAACATAATATTACCAAATATTTTTTGTTAACTGAAAAAAAATAAATATCGGTGAAAAAAACAAAAGTTCAGTTTTGTAAATTACTATTAAAAAAAAAACTTCTGTTAATTTTGGACTACATCGGCAATTCTGATGACGTAATTTGTTTTTATAAAATAATATTTTAATACAGGTAAAGGCAAAAAAAAAATTGTTTTTAAATTAATTCCTTCTTTTTATTTTAAATTTGGATTTATAATTTAAAGTGATTATTAATAGAAAACTACTAAGAAGTTATGTCAGGAGGGATTCATTAGAACGATAAACAACTGTAATAGCATTGACCAATCAGAAACACTGAAAAGTAATTAACTTGTTTTTCAATTATTTTCTCTATTGTGTATAGATAGTTGTTTGTCTATAGTTTTAACTGTGTACGGATTTAGATACGTCATGAGGGAGCGCTCGAGTCTCTACAGACTACACAACTCCGATATGATTGACCAATCAGAAGCACAGAACAGTAATTAACTTGTTTTGAACGTCATACGCAGTAAAAGCCAGTCGTACCTTTTAGTTGCGTCGTATCCGTTGCTGTGTGCGTGTGGAACTCTGAACAATCTACTAGAAAAGAAAACCACACAATTTAGGACATTATTTTAAGTGAGGGACATTTATTTTATTGTATGCAACATAGATATTTATTTTTTATTTTTTAATATATCGGTTTTAAATTAAACAATTCTTTCTTAATTTACAATTTAATGAAAATGAAAATTTAACGTGGTTTTTTAAAGCACGTTGTTACAATTTATTTGTTGAATGTTTTTACATGTAATTTTGTTTAATGATGTTTTAAAATTTAATATCTATTATAGATAAATAATAATGTTACATTTTACAAAATTTGTTTTATTCAACAAAAAAAAAAACAGGCGATGTAATCTTTTTTTGAAATAGATACATCAACATGGCAAAATTTGTATAATATTAATTACTGATAAATTTTATGTAGGAATTAAAATGAATTTTATTCAACAAAATGCTATAAAATGTATTAATATTTTCAATAATTTTATAGGAATTGCCTAATTTTTATATTGCATCTGGATACATTATTTGTATAAATAGTAAATGTAATTTATCTGTACTGAATAGACATGATTTATCTTGCGCTTTGCTACCTTTGTCTACTTTAAGTACAAATACCTTAGTACAATGAATATATCCCAGGAACTGTATTGAATGCTTTAGTTATTATTGCTGAAACAGGAAATATTTTTTAGAAACTGTATTAAGAGAGTAGTTTGTATTTTGAATTAGGAAAAAAACAATGTGCAGTTTTATATCATATTTAAAATATACTTATTCCTTTTTAGTTTTTTCAGATCATAATGGTGTTATCTCCCCACTAGAACAATCAGAATCTTCTTTCAAACAAAATCATTGAACCAAACCTTATTGGACATTCACACATTTTCACATCTATTCTGTTTAATTTCTTTTTTCTGTAATTCTCTAGAAAATTCTAGAAATAAAAGCCCCAATAATCACTTGTACAAATATTTTCTATTATCGCATAGGTATTCTTCATTTATATCTCAAGAGGTTATAATAATAAGAAATTATCTTTTATCTTAATTAAAGATAATTAAAAATTTATTTTTGTTTCCCATATTTCTAAATTTTTTCTGGACGTCAGTTGTAGTTAACTGCATTCATTTCTGGGTCTCTCGATTGTAACCTGAAAAAGAAATCTTTTGTAAAGCTGTTTTATTGTGTAATCAACCATTCCTGTTTTACCTAAATTTATTTTAATTTTTTTCAGCTCACTAATAAATAAAAACAGAATGTTCAAATCCAATTAATACTTGTTCTAATCCATTTTCATTTGATCCATTACCATTTGTAGTGAATTACTCAAATTTCTGAATACTGTAATACAATCTTAATTTCTTCATTGAAATCATTTACAATTTTTTACTCTGCTTTTTCTTTCAGTTACAATTATTTTACTGAATTTATGTATAGCCATTTGTAAAACTTCATACAGGAAGAAAAATACAATCCCAGTTTATATTCCTACGTTTAAGAAAATAGTCAAATGACCATATACTGTAAAGGTTCCATTTATTTTCATAATAACAAGTAGTACACTGTAATTTTGTTCTTTATGTGAATTCTCTGTTTTTTAATGTAATGCTTTTTTTTTTTTGTCTTCAGTCATTTGACTGGTTTGATGCAGCTCTCCAAGATTCCCTATCTAGTGCTAGTCGTTTCATTTCAGTATACCCTCTACTTCCTACATCCCTAACAATTTGTTTTACATATTCCAAACGTGGCCTGCCCACACAATTTTTTCCTTCTACCTGTCCTTCCAATACTAAAGCGACTATTCCAGGATGCCTTAGTATGTGGCCTATAAGTCTGTCTCTTCTTTTAACTATATTTTTCCAAACGCTTCTTTCTTCATCTATTTGTCGCAATACCTCTTCATTTGTCACTTTATCCACCCGTCTGATTTTTAATATTCTCCTATAGCACCACATTTCAAAAGCTTCTAACCTCTTCTTCTCAGATACTCCGATCGTCCAAGTTTCACTTCCATATAAAGCGACACTCCAAACATACACTTTCAAAAATCTTTTCCTGACATTTAAATTGATGTAAACAAATTATATTTCTTACTGAAGGCTCGTTTAGCTTATGCTATTCGGCATTTTATATCGCTCCTGCTTCGTCAATCTTTAGTAATTCTACTTCCCAAATAACAAAATTCTTCTACCTCCGTAATCTTTTCTCCTCCTATTTTCACATTCAGTGGTCCATCTTTGTTATTTCTACTACATTTCATTATTTTTGTTTTGTTCTTGTTTATTTTCATGCGATAGTTCTTGCGTAGGACTTCATCTATGCCGTTCATTGTTTCTTCTAAATCCTTTTTACTTTCAGCTAAATGTAATGCAAATAATACAATTTCTCAAAAATATTAATAAGCATTAGTTTCCTAACCTTTTAATTAAATATTTAAATTTAACCTCTTTGGAGAGAGATAAATCTTTTTACTATGTATATTTCATATACAAATTATGTTTACACGGATTTGTTGGCTCATATACAGTAATTTGAATAATATACATAAAATAATTAGGTAGCTTGTAATTGCATGTACTTGTTATGTAGCTAGTAATTTCATGTTGTTTGTAATTGCATGTTCTTTTTATGTAGCTTAGAAATATAACTGTTTTATCATAAAAAATTGTTTTACTAACATCGACTAACATTAATTACACTAATTTAAGTTTAGTTGATGGGTATTTTATGTATATCATTCATACTGCTGTATTTGAGTCGAATATTTAAATTTAAATGTAATATAATTTGATTTTCAAGTATTAAATTAGAACTGTGTCTTCAAAGAGGTTAAATTATAATATAATTGATTTTAAGGAAGATAAACCACTTAAGACTGTTTATACAACTTTACCATTTTTTTAAAATAAATAGAAATTTGTGATTTGTTAATTCATAGTATTGGCTTTTCTCAATCGTATTAGATCTGTTTATGTAAAACAGTCTAATTCGCCTTTATTTTTATAATTATATGAAATTTTTTTTTTGTCTTCAGTCATTTGACTGGTTTGATGCAGCTCTCCAAGATTCCCTATCTAGTGCCAGTTGTTTCATTTCAGTATACCCTCTACATCCTACATCCCTAACAATTTGTTTTACATACCTCCGGAATATTTTACCAAGGAAGGCGCCTCCATTATTATTATGTGAAAATGCAGAGCCACATTTTCTTGGAAAAAAAAAACAGCTGTAGTTTTCCATTGCTTTCAGCTGCGCAGTACTCAGAGGACTGAGTGATGTTGATATGGCCGTTTAAGTCATTGTGACTCACGCCCCTAACAACTACTGAAAGAGCTGCTGCCCTCTTTCAGGAATCATTCCTTAGTCTGGCTCTCAACAGATACCTCTCCGATATGGTTGCACCTTCGGTCCAGCTACTCTGTATCCCTGAGCACTCAAGCCCCCTCACCAACGGCAAGGATGAGACCTTGCTGATTCGTAGAGGAGGAATTATTTGAAATAATTTCTTAAATAAATAATCATATTTAACAACAAAATTAAATCGAAAATGTCCCTTTTATTATCTATATATAAACAAATTTAAGAATACAACACATCATCAGATTTTTTTAGCTTTCATTTAAAAACATCTTCATCCTTGTCCTAAGTATTATAAAAGCATCTAACATTACATAAATCTATTTTTGACACAGTCATGCAGTATTTGAACATATACTGGTCTTCTGCCCAGAAACATCAAGGAACTATTACAGTATGTCGGTCAGGAATCATTTTAGTTCTATTTAAAAGGCCCATAACTATTACACCTTTGATAACTTTTACAGGAATATTAAACCTAAAAATACACTACATTAAACCTTTTGTATGAGCAAACTAAATATATAAACCCCCTGGTTTTAGTCTTCTAGAGTATATGCCATATCTTGCCTGGTGGTTATCCACTGAAATTATTAGTTTATTTTTCTATAAATGTATGTTTTTTATAAACCATTCTCCAAAACCATGTAAAACTGAAATGTAGCACATTCTCTTTTCTTATACGAGATCAGAATTTGTGATTTAATTCGTACCTGTAACCTGCTGTTAATCATTTTGCACCTCCCAGTGTTCACATATAGAATTAAACTGTAATTATATTTCACATTGTTGATGAAAAAAGACCCTCCTTATGGATTACTGAATAATAAGATTTAATTTTTTTCTATAATCCCATAGATAAAGGTAACCTCAATATTACATTTAGTATTTGCATTTTTTAATACCCCTTTTTTTCACTTGGATTGTCATCAATCACAAATTGATTCCATTTGCTATTCATTAGTAACTTTACTTTTTTTTTTCTATAATTTAAATTATAGAAAAAAAAACAAATTAGACTTTGTTGTTTTTAATTCCAATTGGGATTGGCCATATTATGCTGTGAAAATGCATTCTTAAGAGAATCTTAAACGGGGTAATTAAGAGGTCTGGATGGTAATGCATAGATCTGCACAAGTGCAAAAGGGAAAAAAAGAAATATGGAAAATACAAGTAAATTCATTATGATTAAAGACTCTCTGAGTAATTGATTTCTTTGAAAAATCTTCTATTTTTAATATTGAAAATATTAGAAAAATCCCTTAAGTTATATTTCTTCAAATCGATAACATATTTCTGTTGAGATTATAAAACAAAAATCTTCTGGTTAATATTTCCCTAGTTCAGTATTTTAATTCGGTTTCATTTTTAGAAATACAGTTTCAAATTATGTAACTGTAACAACACACAGATTAGAGTGTATATACAGACAGTAAAATTTTATATGCTCTCATATAGTTCAGGGTGTATTGTTTTAAATTTTTGATCAACTTAGTAAATCTGATATGCTCTGAAACAGTTCAGGGTGTATTGTTATAAACTTTTTATCAACTTAGCAAGTCTGATATGCTCTGAAACAGTTCAGGGTGTATTGTTATAAATGTTTTATAAACTTAGCAAGTCTGATATGCTCTGAAACACTTCAGGGTGTATTGTTATAAATGTTTTATAAACTTAGCAAGTCTGATATGCTCTGAAACACTTCAGGGTGTATTGTTATAAACTTTTTATCAACTAAGCAAGTCTGATATGCTCTGAAACAGTTCAGGGTGTATTGTTATAAACTTTTTATCAACCTAGCAAGTCTGATATGCTCTGAAACAGTTCAGGGTGTATTGTTATAAATGTTTTATAAACTTAGCAAGTCTGATGTGCTCTGAAACAGTTCAGGGTGTATTGTTATAATTTTTTTATCAACTTAGCAAGTCTGATATGCTCTGAAACAGTTCAGGGTGTATTGTTAGAAACTTTTTATCAACTTAGCAAGTCTGATATGCTCTGAAACAGTTCAGGGTGTATTGTTATAATTTTTTTATCAACTTAGCAAGTCTGATATGCTCTGAAACAGTTCAGGGTGTATTGTTATAAACTTTTTATCAACTTAGCAAGTCTGATATGCTCTGAAACAGTTCAGGGTGTATTGTTATAAACTTTTTATCATCTTAGCAAGTCTGATATGCTCTGAAACAGTTCAGGGTGTATTGTTATAAATGTTTTATAAACTTAGCAAGTCTGATATGCTCTGAAACACTTCAGGGTGTATTGTTATAAATGTTTTATAAACTTAGCAAGTCTGATATGCTCTGAAACACTTCAGGGTGTATTGTTATAATTTTTTTATCAACTTAGCAAGTCTGATATGCTCTGAAACAGTTCAGGGTGTATTGTTATAAACTTTTTATCAACTTAGCAAGTCTGATATGCTCTGAAACAGTTCAGGGTGTATTGTTATAAATGTTTTATAAACTTAGCAAGTCTGATATGCTCTGAAACACTTCAGGGTGTATTGTTATAAATGTTTTATAAACTTAGCAAGTCTGATATGCTCTGAAACACTTCAGGGTGTATTGTTATAATTTTTTTATCAACTTAGCAAGTCTGATATGCTCTGAAACAGTTCAGGATGTATTGTTATAAATGTTTTATAAACTTAGCAAGTCTGATATGCTCTGAAACACTTCAGGGTGTATTGTTATAAATGTTTTATCAACGTAGCACGTCTGATATGCTCTAACACATTTCAGAGTGTATTGTTATAAATTTTTTATCAACTTAGCAAGTCTGATATGCTCTTGCACAGTTGCAGGTGTATTATTCGCATCTTAGCTTATCAGTTACGTAATATGATACACAATTACTTTTAATTAATACTCTTGATTATATATTGACATTGTAAATATCTATGTTGTATGCATTGAATAGTTCTCGCGAGTGAACGGGTTCATAAAGCATTCGAACCGCGTCGCGACCGTATTTCATCATCCCGATATCGTTCATCGGGTTTCGGTTGGGGGGTGCTGTGTATATAAATGTGTCTATATATTGGGGGGTGGTGATATATAAATATGTTATGTTAGAAATAGTTTATTCATAATATTTATAGTTATTCTATGTTTCTTTGCCTTTTCAGCTCATCACTTCACTACCAGTGGCTGAAGTCCTCCTTATAAATCAATTTACATTTTTTTTTTTTAGTATTACATCATGTAAAAATTCCTTTTGTAGTTTAAATTGCTTTATAAAATTTTATTTGAAATATTAATGAGTAGGTTTTTAAAATTACCTTTTTTACAAATTATTTAAATTTTATTCATTTCATTCACAAAATTAATCATTTAAATAAGTAAAAGAAATTTAAAAAATAAGTAAAGATATAGAGGCAATTTCTTAATTAACTGTAGCTTTAAAATCTGGTTCACATAGGATATAATTCATATTTATTTTTATATATATAAATATATATTTTTTTTATATTTATTATATTACATAAGATTTTTCTTAAAATTTTTTTGGTTAAATCAAGTTGAAGGTTAGAGCATATTTATATCTAATTACAGTTTTAAAATTTTTTTCTCTTTTATTTTAAATATTTTAAATTTTAATACCCCTTTGCTTTCCCCAATCAGCGTCAGCCATCTGCTTCAAAGAAGATGCATGCTTGCATGTTAGTTTAATTTTTTCAAACCAGGGTCAGTTGATTTTAGAGGTGCCGTAATAAATTATTTCATTTTATTCGCTAATTTTTTTATTAAAAAAATTAACTTGGAAAATTTACCAATTTTTTTTGGTAAATCCTACATAGAATGATTATTTGAAAAAAAATCCATCTCGCATAACACAGTAATCCAAATTACTTCAAAATTTAGTCATTTTTATATGTAATATATTTGCCTTGCATATTAAAAGGCATGAACTGATTCTGGTTTTTAGTGTATAATCATTTTATTTTACATATTTTGAAATTGTTGGGGAAATAAGTGATTGGTGTAAATAAAGTGTGAATTTGAAGTGCAATCAAAATCAAAGTGTGAAATTAACGTTATCTTCCTCACTACAAAAATTTACAAACTATAAATAAAAATGAGACTTGAAATAATGCAAATTACCAGGTTATATTCAACATCTCATCAACTTTTCACTTCCTCCTGCATCCTATATCTTCAGAGTACCAGATCAATCGACTCTTTCAGCTGCTTGATGGATTTGATCCTTGGATTAGCTGTGGTGATGAATGTAAAGCTGTGCAGCCAAATGGTAAAATATTAAGGTACTGCTAATTCTTTACTACATCATATATATTTCACAATAATACTAGTATTTATTAAAAGACTCCATCCATTTATGTAATGTTTAGCTTCAGCTAGAGCAACCAAGTAATGGAGCTACTCATTCTGTGGCTTCAACCAGCCACTATCACTTACCTTGTACCAGGGGCTAGGGTCAGGGCTTTACCTCACCCGGTCTAGTCTAGTGGATAACTCATCATTGCAAGTTAAATGATTTCAAAGTCGAGAGTTAAGGTTCAAATCCTAGTAAAGACTTTTAAATGGATTTGAATACTAGATTGTAGATATCAGTGTTCTTCATGGTAGGGTTTCAATTAACCACACATTTCAGGAATAGTCGATGCGAGACTGAACAAAACTACACGTAATTTGCATTCACACATATCATCTTCTGAAGTAATACCTTATGGTGGTTCCAGAGGCTAAACAGAAAAAGAGAGGGTCAGGGCAATGTTTTAGCCCCAGGTTACATCATCGATAGGTAACTTTCTCTTTTGATACTGCAGTTACTTTTATTTCTAACTTTTTTAATAATTTTATGTAGATCTGGCATTAAATGTCATGCGAAACACAGATATTTTGTGTGGCAAATTACAATATAAATGCAACAAATGAAACATCAGTATAATAAAGAGAAGAAACTTAGTAACATTACATATCAAGATATGCCAGTATCTGGTCAGTGCCTTATCTGTTTCTGCTATATATTTTATCTTCAGTCTGTATTAAATTCTATTTTTATTACATTAAAACTTATTCTTTTTAATGATTTCTCTTTTTTAACATAAATTATAATGTTATCATTGTGAAATTTTAAATGATATTATGAACATAAATGTAGTTGTGAAAATATTTATAAACAAAAAAAAATACAAATCAATTAAGAAGAATATAAGTTATAATTTCATATAATGTTAAATTATATATATATATATATACAAATTTTTATGAGTTTTGTTAGTTACTGCAATGAAACTTCATAAGATTATCTAATACATTGGTTGGCATATATTTCAAGAAGACTGTTATTCATATTTTAAACCTTTCTAATAATATTTTGAGTATTTGTCCGTTAACAGTACATCACTTGATTTTTTTCATCATTGTTATAAAATTGAAATGCAATATATAATTTAACTAAATTATTCTTATTGTACACAGCAATTATTTGTTTATAATGTAAAGAATAGCCATGAAAAGCAATTGATTTTGAGACATTTCATTGTGTAAAATAAATGAAATAAGAATAAAATTATTGTCGTGACAGTCAACTTTTCCTTAGATACCCCCAAACATTTAATTATAATAAAAATGAATTTTATCTACGTTTACAGATAGAGAACGGGTTTTGATTGATGAAACAAAGCGATATCTTCATTTAACGTATTATTTTAATAGAAGATATACTGTGTGAAAATTTAGAAGTAGTTTCACAAGTTTTTTTCTTTTTTGACATGGAAATTCTGTTTAGTCCTTTATTGTTTTGCTTGCTTTGGCGATGAATCTCTTGCCTGACAGCGGTTTGAAAATTTAATGAAACCATGCTCGCACCTCTTTGTCAAAACTTGTTGTAGAATAAAAGTAGATGGTACATAAATATTTCATGAATTTTAAATACCAGAGCAATCAAAGCAAGTGGAAACCTATATATAATTGTAGAAATAATAAGAAAATAAATGATGCATTTCATTCTATAAAAATATTAAGCATGATTTAAAAAAATAATAATATAAAAATTAGTAAAAGGATCAGGTGGTGTCCTGTATCGATTTTTGTTACCATTCAACATTATTCTTAGCTGAAAATTTTAGCTTGGTCAAATAGGTTTATATAACACACATTCCTGGATAGATCTGTTACCATCTATATCAGTGAACCTAAATTCAGAATAATTTTTTTGCTTCTATTCTTTGTAAAAGTGCTCTGATCTTGTACGAGAGGAATCCCTGCTGCCTTAAAGGGGGCTTAGAATTTCTTTGAGCGAGTTGTCTTGTTTAGCAATCCTTCTGTGGATTACTCCTTTCTAACCTCCACTTTTTTCCTTTATTTTCTTCCACCTTGATATTAAAATGGTGTTTTTCAATGATTTCTCACTGGATATCTAACGATGTGGGATGTAAAAATTCAGTTTTCTTTGTATCTATCTAGTCTGGAGGAGGGTATAGCTTTTCTTATGTACCTAACTAGCTAGCGATTCTATTTCTGTAAAAAAAAGTCTATATAAATAGTTCTACCTCAGGCTAAATATTTAAGGAGTAAAAATGGACCACCTAATCATTCCTAATAAATATTTTTGTTTGAAAAGGGTCAATGCTATCATAAATGTAATGAATTTAATAACTAAAACAAAACTAATTTCACAACCGCTAATTGAATTTGTCTTATTTTCTTTTGTTTCAGGTAACTCAACGGTTCATTTAATATTCTAAGGGAGAGCTGCAACGTAAGTGGCCCTCCTTACATTGCGGTACTTCCTTTTACTGTAGGATAATTTTCTACTAAAGGTACTTACTTTTGTTATTATTGTTTAATATTATAAATTTGCATGTTAAAAATAAGTTGTGTAGTTTTTAAGTTGATAGTATAATATTCTGATAAAATCGCGGTAGGTCCCAAGTCCCAGTAGGGTTCCCTGATAGGAACTTATCTGTAGGAATTTTTTATCTGTATTTTTGTGTATGTTTCTATTTCAGGTTCAACATAAATTTTATTTTTGTTATTATTGTTTAATATTATAAATTTGCATGTTAAAAATAAGTTGTGTAGTTTTAAGTTGATAGTATAATATTCTGATAAAATCGCGGTAGGTCCCAAGTCCCAGTAGGGTTCCCTGATAGGAACTTATCTGTAGGAATTTTTTATGTGTATTTTTGTGTATGTTTCTATTTCAGGTTTGACATAAATTTTACATTAAAATTACTTAGATAAGCAGTGTAAATTAAGTTTTATGAAAATATATTTAAATTTTGTATATGCTGTGTATTTTTTTTCAGGTACAACGTAGATATTATTTTATTATTAGTTAGTTAAGTAGTGTCCGCGATCCCAATCCCTAATAGGGTCCTCCTCCCTAAGGGGGAGGTTTTTTAGTCGGTGAGAGCCCGACACTACCGTCTGTTGCGGGCGCAGACGGTGGCTGGAAGAGCTTTTTCCTCCTCCTACGCAAAAAAAAAAAAAAAAAAAAAAAAATTAACAGTTCATATTAAGTGCATTACTAATCTTTTTGCCAAGTGATTTTGAGTTGTAGGTGCTGTACCAGGAGTACTTTTAAATTCATGGAAGCTGCGACAAAAAAATGGTTACGGATTCTCAAATGTAATATTGAAAGTGGAGAATAATTATGGAAGATAAGGAAAATTTTAATTAAAGTGACTATCAACCGTAGTTTCAAATCTGGATTGAATAAAAAGTAAGTACTGTAAATGTCTAATAGAATTTTTAAAACGCAGTAAAACATGAAAAAAATATGTATATCTAGAATTGTACATGGTGATTTTAACAAATTTTGGGTGCTGAATTCAAAACTTATAAAATTTTGTGTAATACATTGCATTTTTAGATACATACGTTTTATTTATCAATAAATGCATAATCAGTAGGATAACAATATTCCAAAAAAGTTATTTTATGTGTATTCATTTATAATTTATTTAAATCGCCTAAATATTTGTTTATTCAAATACAAATATTCAATACAGTTTTTAAACATTTAAATCATTGGAATTGAATTTTTAAAATATGTTGACAAATTTTTTCACTCGTGCGATGTTTGATCAGTATCTCTAAATAAAAACCAACAATAGTCGTCAATCATTCTAGATCCCATCTTCCTTGGTACTGATGCTTCATGGTCAGAATATCCTGACAGAAACACTCTCCCTGCTCATCAGTGACAGAGCCCAAATTTTCAGGATAAAAGTCTAAGTGGAAATGTAGAAAATGAATTTTTAATGACATCCTACATGCTAAATGTTTGTAGTTTTTTAATAGCTTATTAACAAAAAAACATAGTTTTCATATTTTCTGTTGCCTAAGAAATCACCAACAATGTCTTTGAAGAACTTCCATGCAGCTCACATTTGCTAAGTTTATCCTCAAAAATATTTATTCATCACTCGATTTAGGAAAACTTATTGTTAAATAATTGTTACATAATCTATCACAATCACAATGCGGTGATGCATATAAAGCACAACAGATGCAAGAGATCTGTCGATCTGTCACTTTCATTAAGAATATCGATTTACATACGCGATCAGTCCCAGTGTTGAACAGAGTGAAGGTGTCGCTTGTACAGGTGAAAGATTTCTTGTCTTTTAGTGGGCTTGGCCTACTCTGGGTAGAAGATCGCTTTCCTTATTAAGCCTGGCGTGAAATGCTTTTTTCTTGACAATGGCAATGCCGTTTTGTGAGACTTGTATCTCATATCTTATCACATTCAATACTTTGTTTATGGCAAATGACATATATAAATGTCTGTAATTATTTTATTGACTTTTTTTAAACTACAATTTCTTCCTAAGTAAGTAGAAATAAATTTAAAAAAAATTACCATAACGGCTGTGGTGCCTCTATCATGTTTTAAAATAAATATCTAAACTTCAATCAGGTTTAATGTAATTCTTAATTACAAAAAATTGTTTAGATCTTATGCAATGTTAGGACAAATGGATAAAAACTGGCAAGTTTTACTTTAGTAAAAATCTAAAGCTATCGTGAAAAGTCCATTCTCCACAATGTATAGACAAATATGGCATTTACATGAAATCTGGTAAGAAAAAAACAGTGTCTAAATATTTTGTTATTTGGATCACTATATCTTATAAACATATCTGCACTAGAGTTTCCTCTAGTCGATTTCCACTCTTGGGCACTTGTTACACCACAACACCGACTTTTGTAGAAATGATTTTAAAAATCCACCACCAATCCATTTCTGAGCCCCTTGTTAGTTTCATTATACCGATTAACAGACAAATCTTTATCTTAATAAAGAGAAGGTATTCAAGCAGTATCCAAACAATAAAAATCTTCAACTTCAACCGACAACTAAAGCCTTTGAGTGGCTTATAGCTTAAGGTTATGCATTTTCATTCAGAAAAATAACAGCCATCGAGAGCAGCCTGCACAGTTTGATTTGTCTAACATCCTTCAATTCATAATAAGACTCTGATACGGCTGCAGTCCCAAGCTCCATCAATTCTGCTAGTAGATTCTTTTGTTCCCAAAATGTTGTGACAATCAATTTTCAGTTCAATAATATCATCTGAATCTGGATGGTTTGCTTCTATCTAATTTTCTCATGACTATGTCGCTCATAATATCAGTATAAACATGATATTATCATCTACAGATTTTAGTTTCACTGTATGCTTGCTCACAAAAAATGAATTACAAGTTGGAAACAGCGATATCATGTCTTTCATCAATTGCTCCTTTACCAGCACTAAACAGAATGAAAAAGTGTTTGAACAAGTGATTACATTATAAATTCCTGATCTGTGACCTTGTAAACCAAGAAGTAACAAAACTTTTAAATCGCTGCAAAATTGCCACACATGTTCTTTGTATTTTATTGCTTTAATATAGATGACACAGTTTCATATATTTCTTTCATGTAGACTGCATGCGAATGGATGGCTGTTTACTATTATCCAATAAAACTTTCATATTAATTTTAAAAGAGTCAATAAAAAGATGCCATTCTTCAGTAATATGCTGAATTCCAACCTCTTTCATCAGGCCATCAACATCAATACAAATGCACAACAAATTTTTCATAGTAAAATAAGTTGAAATAGTTTTTTTGTGTTCTAAACATAGTAACTTTTGTTTTTTTCCGCTAAAACATTCCACTGTTGCAGTCTAGATCCTAGATGTTCAGCTTTCTGTTATCCAGATATAATTTTTCTGTTAATCCAAATATAAAGCCAGATTTCGTGAGCATCCACAAAATTTTGCAGAGGCCATATAGCAAATAAAAATCTCTTCTGTATACAAAGAATTTATGAAAATGAGTTTTGTGTTCACACAGCTATTAAGCTGCTGTGTTAACACAACACGCAGTGTAGACAATTGAAAGTAAACTGAATAAGATTTTAAGCTGTGTTGTAGGCAACAACAGATGTCTGTATATCATATGTGTCTACTTCTCATGATACAGTGTATATATGATTTATTTATTTTTTCTTTATTAAGCATGTTTGTATTGTTTAAAAGTAAAAATACAGAACTATTCTTAATTGAAACTAGTAAGCGATCAAAATGAGTTTATTATAAAAAAAAAAAAAATTGCAGTTTTACGATGTATGTAAAACCTTTACATAGTAACACAATTTTAATAGCATATTTGAGATCAGAACCCAAATTACAGCGAGGAAAGTTGTGTAACATGTTAGATACAAATTTTTTCTTGACAATGTTATTTCAACATTTGACAATATGTTTAAATTTAAACAAACAATGTTTTATTTACATTTAATAAAACATTTGATTATTTGTATGTTTATTTAAAACAAATAATTTTAATTAACTATTTTACATCTGCAATGATATTAGATTAGAAGAATTAATTACATTTTAACAACATTTTCAGTAATTAGAAGCAAAGTATTTAATGCACTGTTACCAATCGGCTATCTATAATGTAATCACATGTTCATTCATTTCATTCGATTTAATGCTGGTAAAAGAGTAATCGATGAAACATATGATGTTACTGTTCCCAACTGTGAGATATGTTTTGCGATTCATTTTCTGTGACCTAGCAGAAGTTGTATCTTAAGTTGTTGAATTACATAATCTGTCACAATTTTCATTATTGCTGTGATGTATATAAAGCACAACAGAGGTAAGCGGTACAGTTACTTTCTTTTCATTAAGAGTAATGATTTTCATACGGGACCAGTCTCAGTGGTGAACAGAGTGAAGGTGTTGTAGAGCTGAAAGATTTCCTGGATTTTTCGTGGGCTTGGCCTACTCTGTGTAGAAGACAATTTGTAATCACTTCAGACCTCAGTTTCCTTACTAACCCTGGTGTGAAATGCTTTTTTCTTGAGAATGTCAATGCCGTTTTGCGAGACTTGTATCTCATATCTTGTCGCTTCTCTCTGATTTTCTAGCATCATGACTATGTCACTCATAATACTAATATAAACATGAGATTATCATCTAAAGATTTTAGTTTCTCTGTATGTGTACTCACACAAAATGAATTACAAAACACATCTCAAAGTTGAGAAAACAGCGATAACATCATGCCATTCATCAGGTGCTTCTTTACCAGCAGTAAACAGAATGAAGAAGTAGTCAAACATCTGATTAGATTATAAATTCCTGATCTGTGGTATATAAGTCAAGCGAGATATAAGTGGAGGTGCGAAGTATATCGGCTATACTTTTGTCAGCTTCACGTGCCGGTATGCAATAAGTTTTGTGGGAAAGGCAACAGAAAAATAATTAAAATACATATTTTTCTCAGTCTTACTCATGATGTTGAGTTTTTCTTAAGATTGGCTCAGTGTTTTTTGGGAATAAATCATGTCTTTTTGTCATGTCAGGTTATCTGTTGAGTTATTTGCATTCAGGCATGTAGGTACTAAGGTTGTGGAGTCTTCAGCATAAGATGGTTTTCAGTACGGAGAAAACCACTATGATGTTCTTGAAGGGTCGTCTAGCTGCAACCCATCATTCGCGGGCTGTGATGGATGGCCTTCGATTCGACTGTTCAGAAGTATCTGGTTGTTATCCTTGATGAGAGACTTCTCTTCAAGGAGCATCTCCAGTTTGTAGCGAAGAAGTCCATCGATGCCTTCTTCGGTATCCGTAGAGAATCATTCATCCCGATTTAGGGTTGAACTATCGTACCATACGTATTCTTTACAAAGGTGTCTGTGAGGCCATAATGCTGTACACTGCACCCATCTGGGCTCATCGTTTACAATTCCAATGTAAAATGGACATTCTTTTGCGAGTCCAACGTCTTCTATTGCTAGCTGTTGTCGGTGGCTACAGAACTATCTCGCGAGAGGCAGTAACTGTGATCGTTGGCATAAAACCCTGGACATTTCGGCTACGAACGTAGCCAGCGGTATATTTCTAAGAAGGAAGGCCTTCTTACGTCAGAGCGTTTGTGGGAAATTGAGGACCAAGGTTTTGATTTTTGGCAAGCAAGGTGGAATGATTCTTCTACTGGTCAATACACATATGGTATTTTTCCTAATGTTAGACAGTTTCGAGCGATTAGCTGGGTTTCCCCCAATCAGCACATTACTCAATTTCTTTCGGGACATGGTGCTTTTAGGGATAGTTTGGCTAGGTTTAGGTTGGTTGACTCTGGCTTGTGTCCGGACTGTAGGGTCGATGATACGGTGGACCATGTCCTGTATTTCTGTCCCCGGTACGAAGCTGAGCGTACCAGAGTTGTAAGGGAACTTGAGAGAGTTAACTCCTTTGATCTGTGGGTCAACCGGACTCGTAGAGACTGGGTAATTGTTGCTGGCTTCGTTCGCTTCCTCGCCCTGCGCAGGACGGCCGAAGGGATCTAATAGATAGTAGAGTAGGAATCTGGGTGGCTAGGGTCCGCCTGGGCAGTTGATTGGCCGAAGGTAGGCGCTTTGGCAGCGAATCACGGTTAGTCAGATAAGAGGTGTCAATTGTTAAGCTGTCGGCGGAATGGCGACTGCACTGCCCATGGGCATGGGATGCCATGCAGCCGTGAGGTGTAGCGGCGTTTTTGACGAGGGCATTTTAGAACGAGCAAACGACACTGTCAGTAGGATGCGGCTGCACTGCCGAATGGCATGGGACACCATGCAGCCGTGAGGTGTAGCGGCAACTCGACGATAGTTTATTGTGGTGAATGTCACGCGGGACTCTGCGATGGAGCTGAGTTAGAAAATTTAAATAGGAAACTGGATAGTGAAACTTAAAAAGGGAAATGTAGATGTAGTAGGAATTAGCAAGGTTAGGTGGGAAGAGGAAAATGACGTTTGGTCAGGTAATTTTAGAATAATTAACTCGGCGTCAAATAAAGGACAGGCAGAAGTAGGTTTCGTAATGAACAAGAAGATAGGGAAGAGAGTAGAGTATTTCAAAAAGCTTAGCGATAGAATCATTGTAAACAGAATAAAATCAAAACCAAAGCTGATGATTGTTAAATCTATATGCTTACAATGATGATTAAAAGGTAGAATGTGTATACAAAGAGATTGACGAAGAAATTAAATGCATAAAAGGGGATTAAAATTTAATAATACGAGGGTTATTTTTTTCAAGGTCCGATCGGTCACGAAATTAAAACCACAGTGAAAATGAAATAATTTTTATTTGTAACAAGTACTTACATAGTTACACTATTTCTCTACATAATCGCCACTCCAATTTAGACATTTGTCGTAGCGTGGTACCAACTTTCCAATACCCTCGTCATAGAACGGAGCCGCCTGTGTGTTTTCAGTCATGTTTCTACGCTGGTCTGCAGCTCGATGTTTGTCCCAAAATGTTGTCCCTCTAGCCAGCGTTTCATGTGAGCAAAGAGGTTAAAATCGGATGGAGCAAAGTCCAGGCTGAGTGGTGGGTGATCAAACACTTCCCAACGAAAACTCTGCGGGAGCTTTTTTGTTACAGCTGCAGTGTGCGGCCGAGCACTATTATGAAGAAATACAATGCCTGACAACATTCCTCTCCGCTTATTCTGAATTGTCCTTCGTAGACGTTGAAGAGTCACTCAGTATGAGGCTGCAGTGATGGTCGTGCCACGTTCCATGAATTCCACCAAGAGAATTCCATTCCGGTCCCAGAACACAGTAGCCATAAACTTTCTGTTGGAGAAGACTCGCTTGAACTCCTTTGGTTTACTGGGAAAATGAGAATGCATCCACTGTTTGGATTGTTCTTTTGTTTCTTCAGTTTCAAAATGGACCCATTTCTCGTCCCCTGTGACAATTTTGTTCAAAAAATCTTCTCCTTCATTGTGGTAGCGCTGGAGAAACGTTAGGGAGGCGTCCATTCTCATTGTTTTGTGATGGTCGGACAGCATTTTGGGAACCCATCTCGCACACAGTTTGCGGTACTGAAACGATGGTGTAGAGAGCTGTCCTTGAAATTTCAGGAAACGAGTCACAGAATACAGAAATTGTGAACCGACGATTTTCTCGAATCGCCTCATCCACTCTCTCAACGAGATCATCGTTTACCACTCGCTTCCTTCCCTGACCGTCTGTATCATGAACATCTGTACGTCCTGCTTTAAAGTTCCTGCACCATTGTGGCACTTTGCTGTCACTAATTAAGGTTTCACCGTACACATTACTTATTCGTCGATGAATTTCAGCTGCATTACACCCCTCAGCCAGAAGAAATCGAATTACCGCACCCACTTCACACTTGGCGGGAGATGCTATTGTTGTAGACATGTTTACGTGCTAGCTGCGTGTTCAGAACTAAACGAAGTGACACGGCGTGATTGAAGGCCATACTAAAGACGCTGCGCAACAGATATGCGAAAAGGTTCATCCGATTTTTGCGCGGGTTTTTATTTCGCGACCGATCGGACCTTGAAAAAAAATAACTCTCGTAGTTGGAGAATGGAATGCAAGCATCGGAAAAGGCAAGGAAGAAAATATTGTGGGTGAATATGGGCTGAGCAAAAGAAAGAGGGGATTGACTTATTAAATTTTGCATGAACTATTAATTAACTAACAATTAAGTAGTTGCCAGCACCCAGTTTAGAAAACATAATAGAAGAATATACACATGAAAAAAAGATGGGCGATATTGCTAGGTATCAGATAGATTATATTAAGCAAAGATTTAAGATTTAAAGATTATGTTAAGCAAAGATTTAGAAATCAACTCGTCGACTGCAAAGCATAGGCTCTCAAGAAAATTCGTTCCCAACTGCTTGACAGTATGGAAAGCCAAATCTTCCTCAGGTGATTATCAAATTCAGATAAACTGGAACATGTTTTTAAAGTGAATAAGAGAAAAATTAATGCCTAACTTGCCAGTAAACAGAATCGTTAATATAGATAATGCTTCTTATTACAATGCTGAAGAAAGCAGACCACCGAATTCAGCATCAACAAAAATATCAATGATTGACTGGCTGCGGACTGAAGCTTATTATTCCATAAAAATTTGACGAAAGTTCAGTTGTATGAGACAATTAA
Organism: Lycorma delicatula; assembly: GCF_047948215.1. Classification (NCBI taxonomy): domain Eukaryota; kingdom Metazoa; phylum Arthropoda; class Insecta; order Hemiptera; family Fulgoridae; genus Lycorma; species Lycorma delicatula. The sequence continues at coordinate 17,601,430 of NC_134459.1, forward strand.
AAAAAATAAAGATCATCTGAAAACATATGAGATATTGGCGGAAGGCAGGTTCCCTGTTTTACGCCTACCCCCATATCATCCTGAGATGATATGGGCGCGGATGAAGAACCGGATTGCAGCCGAAAATGTACAATTTACAACTGCAACGATGGAAATTTGTCATAAAAAGTTCCCAGAACTCTCAGTCAAGGACTGGATAAAATGTTGCGAACATATTTTTAAAAAACGAAGATGAGTATCGCAAGCTGCAAGGACCTCTAGAACAATAAATTGAATGTGCTATAAATTTGGGTAGTGAGAGCTCATCAGAATCGTCAAAAGAAGACGAAAACATGCAGTAGGCAGTGAAGTGCTATATATTCGGCAACTTTGTAAGTTTTACAAATGGAAATGTGGATTTGGAGGAGAATAACAAGTACAAGCTAGGTGGATAGGAAAAGAAATGATGAAGTGTTAGCAGAAGTGAGTGAGAGGAAATCCTTGCTAAATGTTATACGAAGAAGAGCGAAATTGACAGGACATGTACTGCAACATGACCGGTTCCAAACGAATATATTTGAGGGCAAGGTTTTGGGTAAAAAATCTAGAGATAGACCGAGAGCAACTATCATCAATAATGTTAAAGAAGAGATGGGCCTTCGTTTATATAATGGCTTGAAGAGAGAAACGGCGATGGGAGTGACGTGGCTAAATCGACAAGGCATAGCTTTTATTGAATGATGATGATGATGTAATTTTTTACTTTAGTTATTGTATTATGCTAGTGCTAGTTACAAAATTCATAACGAAATACATTATAACGTAAAGTGTAAAAGTTCTACTGAAAAAAGGATAGGAGCTAGTATAAATAATTACAGAAAAACAAGAAATACCTACATTTCAAGGTAATAATTATATTTAATTTTTTTTTTTTACTTTAAGTATTTAAAATAAGTTAGATATGTATTTATTGTTTTATTCGGTTATGAATTTATTTATTTTTATATAAATATAAGACTAAAAATAATTTAAATATGTATAATGTAAATTTGTTTATTGATTGTAAAAACATTAATATAAACAAATACTAAAAAAAAGTATACCATAAATTAGTAAAAAAATAGTTAAGTTAAAAAATTACTACAAAATAAAAAATATGTATATATACCGCAAAACGTATACAGTATATATACTGTCTTCCACGTGTAGCAAATTATAGCTCCGCGCTTCCTAGGCAACCATCGCCTAGATCAGATCTGTGCCAATTCGGCTTGGGCAAGCTATATTACCTTGAGGGTGTGCAATGCATTAGCTGGTCCACCTTCCTAAGTATGGGGAAAAAAGCTAATTACCCTGCCGGCCTCTTGGCGCGAGTAGCAGTGTCCCGCCTTTCATCCGGAGGCCCCGGGTTCGATTCCCGGTCAGGCATGGCATTTTCACACACGCTACAATTCATTCATCTGAAGCAATACCGAATGATGGTCGCGGAGGTTAAACAACAAAAAAAAAAAAAGACTAATCACTTGAGATTAGGTTCTCAGATTAAGCCGCCATGGGTAGTTGCAATAGATATATTTCTTCAAAACGGCTTCGTGGTTTTTTAAAGTTTTTTAATTTTATCACTCGTAACATATTTAAAATGTTTAAAAATCATATAAATTGTATATTTAAAAAACATCAGAATATATTCTGCCACAAATAATAATTGTCTCCATTATTGTTGTATTCTAAACTAAGAATTTAAGAATAATTTACTTTTAACACAAACATTAGAATCGCTGTTAATCAAAATATCTGTGTCACCCACCGCTTGTCTAGATTCAATTTGAGTTAAATAATTTTACTGAATAAAAAAATGTCATTCTATTTATACAATTTTGCTATTGGAATTTAATTAACAGAACTGTTAAGGGTTTTCGGCCTGAATAATATGTATAATGCTTTTGCGTGTCCGATAATTTCAAGATTCGATTATTTTATCAAATTCTGTTACGAAAGTTAAGAATCTATGAAATACTATTGAAGACAATGAAAAAGAGTAATCATGTATTGCGTAGGTAAAATGTATGAAAGAAATTACTGATTTCATCTAAAATTTACGTCTCCCTAATATTCTTTATCTTGAGTTGAATATTTTGCCTGTGACACAAAAATATCTTTGTCGAGGAACCATTTGTGTTGATATCACTATGGAATTTGGTTGAGTTTACGTTTCATCTAATCATTAAATTGAATAAAACACAAATTAAAAAAATGACTCTAACCAAATGAACTATAATCTCTGTATTAATTATGCTTTCCTCCTACCCGAATCTGTAGTACCAGCTTAATGCTAGGTTATAAGGAAAACTAAAAAAATAACCTGACATCGGTAAAGATCACTGTGCCTTCGATTCGAAATTTTGTATTGACTTCTTTCTATAGTCTTTATCATTAACATCTTTCTCAAGCTTTTGAATTTATTAAAATTTTTGTTGTATCTTTTAGGTGAGCTGCGAGTTGGGTTATGATTCAGAATTTTAAATTATTCCACAAGTTAACATTAATTGCTAGGTTAGAATTCGTAAGAATGGCAGCAGCATTAGCAGAAAGTGGGCAGTCAAATTTAATCGTTACTCCGGTAGATAAATGCATTTTTTGTGGAATTATTAAAGAAAATAACGGGGAAAAAATTATTTATCAAGTAAGTAATCATTGCAGTTGCTGCTAAATCATTTTAGATCTTAATTAATATTGACATTTTTTTATATGAATTATTTATTGATTCATTGTTTTTATTTTAATTCTTTATTAATCAGGATGTTTGCATCTGTAATCTACGTCTAATCATAAGAAATTGTGAATTTACAATCCTCATTGCCTTTTAACAGATTAGGTATGATTTTTTAATGCATTTGTAATATATTTCACTTGTATTATTACAACTCCAGTTCTGACATGTTGTATTGCTCTTTTGTGTCAATAATGGTTTCTTTAGTTATACTACATTATAAGCCAATGTTTGTTTTGTAGGAAGCTACTGAATATTTTATATGTACAAAAACATTTATTTTTATATTATAATACAATTATATATTGTGATTGTGATAACTGCACCAAACACTTTATGATGTAATAAATTGAATTGATTACTAATTAGGATTACTCATTTCGTTTTTTTTAATCTAAAGCCTAATATTTTTGTTTCATGAATTAAAGTTTGTGTTGTACAATGGAATTTTTAAATAGTAAATGGTTCGCTTCACATTAAATCTTCTATCTATGGGTGTTGAGCAGATGCTTATACTATTCTGCTAACATGAGTAAAGATCTACAGAGAGGTTCAGTCTTTTTTCATGATATAATATACAGGTTGGTAACACCATATGACATCATATTTTTGTGAAGGTAGGCAGGCTCACCATATTTTTTTTGGGTCCAACCCAGAACATATTTTTGAAATTACTTAAAAGTCTTAACAGTTTACTGAAACATTAAACTTTATTTAATCAGTTGTATTTTTCGTTAGACATGACTTTTTTCAGAAATGGTTTGTTTGTTTTAATTACATCATAAGATTCACAACAAGAACATTCTGAATTAATTTTAACATTTGCAGTTATTTAACAGAAGATACTGAAAGTCTACTCCCTTTCTGCAGACCAAATGTTCTCCATAATTGAAAAAAAAACTCTCTCAACTGGAACATATGTCCTAGGCAAAGACATCGCAAGCTCAACCATTTAGAAGTATTGCAGCATGAAATAGCAGTCATTTGAAACACCTTAGAAATTGCTTTTCACTTTTCTTCAATAGAATATGGTACTTTTTCAGAACTTGAACCTCAACCTACCCTTTGGTTTTGAATTACCTGGTTCAACAATGTATGTTCATCAAATAGGTCATCAGTATTTATGATATGTTTTATAATTTCTTTAACAACTTGTGCACTCTCTTCTAAATCAGACCAAAAAATTTCAGTAAATTTATCCACTGAAACTTACTAACTTTATTAAAACTGGTTCTCCACTACTGTATTGGATTCTAGAATTATAAAAATTGTCTACTTGAAAAAAATTTTTGTTCTTGAACATCATTATTTTCTTTTAGAATGCATAGCAATTCTTTGGCAGATGGTATAAATTTATGAGTTTTTCTTTTCTGAAGTTGACAAATTAATTCAGAATCATTTCAGTCTGAAATGGCTCCGTTGCAGCGATAGAATTAGCTTCCAGTTTCAGAACTACATTATTAAATTACTGTAGAGTACCATACAAAAATTTCAAAAACAGTTCAGTTTCAAGATTTTCAAAAATCAAATTATTTTGGGCGTTTGTCACAAGATAAGAAGTATGATTTTAGGCCATCAAAAATGGAAAGAATTCTTTCTATTGCAGGTAACAAATTAAGGAACCTTGTACTGCTGTGAGATAATACTTTTTTGTATTATCTCATCCATATTCTCTGTAATCTGTTTCCACATACAGAAATCTTTAAGTTTGGTTATATATGTGAAAATATTTATAAATTTTTATAACAATAACTTGTTAAGGGGTAGAGAATCACATGCTGTTTGTACTGAATTTTGTACAATGTGGGCTGAACAACCAATTCCTAAAATAGATCTACCTTTTCATTCATTCTACATTTTCATTCCCGTTTCTCTTCACACCACCAAGATTAGCTGTTAGTGTTATCAGCAGTATAACAAACCAACTTTTCTTCAAGTTTGCATTTTTTCACACACTGCAAAAGATGCAGTCAAAATTTGAGCAGTTTCACCTGAGTCTTCATCAAAATTTAAAGTTTAATTTGAATTCCCTCCTTCATACTGAAATATCTTAAAACAATTGGAACAAATTTTTACTTCACTTTTGTTTGAGCTATCCGTCATTATTGTTACATAATTAATATTTTCCTAAGAATGCAACAGATTATCAAATTTAAATAGCAAAATATCATTAACAATAATTGCCTCGGTTTTGGTTCTAGCCGATGAAAATTTTGGGTTATATAGCTTTTTAACCAGTTTAGATGTGGAATCTGATGTTTTGAAACTGAGTTCGTGTCTAGCAGTGTGATATGAAAATGTAGCTTCTGTAGCAGCACACTTCAGATCATTGTTGTTGTTATTCCCATCCTAGGCTTTAAAAAAATGTCTTACGTTTGCTAAAGCAATGTTTAGCTGTTTTCATGTGATCTTCAATATATCACCCTTTCCTTTATGTGCAACAGAAAGTTCTCCAGTACTTAGTACACAATAGACACGCGCATTGTTACTGCCATTACACAGTTTCAAAAATTTGTATTCCTATTGCAGATTAACATTAAACACACATTTTCTTTTACCCGTTGCTAAACGATGAAACAAACAATGAATAGAGATAAAATGATCAAAAATGTGTAGACGAGTTACTTCACACATGAAAACATTGCCCCTGTTGCGTTGCCAAATGACTTAAGTAAAGTGGTGAGACCGGTAGCCATGTCTCCGTCAAAATCGACATCGGCGCTTGCTCTAAGGTCAGCTAAGAGATGCACAACTGTAAGAGAATGTTTAAAATCATGATGTTGAAAATGTAGGTCTAAAATTAAAAAAAATGCTCGCCAGTCATAAAATTCTCAAACCCCAGACAGCACTAAAAAACCAGGACTGTCCGGGCTAATCCTGGACATATGGTAAGCCTATGTAAAGGTTAATCTGCTACTTTTAAGTACTCAACAAAGTGCCAGATTTATTAGAAGATGCTGTTATTTTCTTATCTTCATCGATAATTTTGATTTATGTATTGTTAAATTAAAATATCAAATATATTTGCATATTCAGTTATATGAAAGACTTGTTAGTATTATGGTTCATGAGCCTACAAAAGCATATAAAAATTATGAAATCTTAAGGGACAGACTCAGTTAGCATTTAGATTAGGAAGCTGTGTCAGTAGTAATCCTGCAAAAAAGGGAAAATTACCATTTCCACTGGGTTAGTCCTCATTGCAAAAAAATCTGGATGAACTTTCAGTTGATTGAATAACTCCTATATTGTGATGAATCTTGTTTGTCAACCAGAAAAAGTTCTGTAGAAATAAGTATTCTTTGTTAAACACTTCATAAAATAATGAAAAAAGATCTTTTGTATTAACCCTTTAAGGTTGCTTGTGTTGAGTTTTCTGATTGGGACATGACCCGGTTAGTTAAGGGAAACTTGCCAGCTTTTTAAAGGCACTTTCCCAGTGTTTTTTAGCGTCTGTTATTTGCCTTATAATGGATCTTGAAACGAGTATTTTTGATGTAAAAAAAATACCTACCATTATGAAGAAACTCAACATTTGCAAAATGAGTGACAAATGTTTGGGAGTTTAAAGTTTAATTCATTGTAAAAGTAATCTTCAAAGAGTTCAAGCAATAGGAGGCCCTCGTTTTCCCGATGTTGTAACAACTAATTTAACTTTCTATATCATTAAGTAAGAAACAAAGAGTCCCTGGAAAATTCCAAGCTACAAACACCATTACTCTCACTAGTTCTAGTAAGCCATAGCTGGTGCTAAACATAAATCACAGCCATAAGAAAGATTGGAACAGTTAATGTAAAAACAATTACATACTAATATGGTACAAAACAAATACAAATGCCTCTATTCAATAGGGGAAGCCTTCTTGAATGTTTTCTATAATTTAGTTTTAGTCTGTGACCAACATTGTTGATAGATTTTAATTAAGTTATTTTGTTTTAGGATGATGAAGTAGTTGCTTTTAGTGACATTAAACCTGCTGCTAAGTTTCATTTTCTTATCGTACCAAAAAAACATATAAGTGATGCCAAGAAGTTAGATGCAGCTGACAAACCACTTGGTAAAATAAGTTTTCTTTTATAAATAATATTTATATATGTAAAATTTATAATAACACTGACTACCAAAGTAGATTAATATAAGTAAGTTAGTTTTACTTGCTTATTATTTATTAAAGGAAAGAAGGAAATAGTCAGATGCAAAATCAAGCTTTATTACCATTTTAATGTTCTTTTTGTATATGCACTTTACTTTCCTATATTCTTATAACAAATAGCATTTTACATTTTTTTTTTTCTGTAAAATGCTAAAATTTGTTAAAAGTTATGTGGATATTTATAAAAAAATTTTATCAAAAATTCAAGTCTGGCAGAAATTTTGAATTTAAGTCATTTTTGTAGATTAATTTTAAGAAAAGTTTCCATAGGTAAATGTGAAGCAATTTTTATAATTGGTAATTTTGCAGATTTAATGTTTTTATATCTGGAAAAACATAAAATATATGAGAGAAAGAAAGATAATTATACATTAAAAGATATACTTTATCATTCTACAGTCAAATTTTTTAAAATATTTATTTTATTTCTAGAGATATGTATGAAACCCCCTTCCCCCTTCTCAAAAAAAAAAAAAAAAATACATTTTTGTTAGAATTTCTTTTATTTTCATCTATCGTTGAAATGTGCTACCTTTGGCAAGCTAGTTAAAATTTTTGTGAAAGTTGTTAATACCTTTGGGGACTCTGGAGTATATACATAAGTATCTTTTATTTTGATGGATACAAAATAATACAATATATAGATCATATCAGGAATGGGTATATGCTATTCCATGGACAAGAAAAAGGAACTTCAGCATTTGCCTGAATGGATTAAGGGAGACTGTGGGAAAACCTTAATCAGAGCAGCATAATAACTTTCACAATTATTAAAGAATGTGGTTAAAGCCTTATATTAATTATTTAAAATATAAACGTATGAAATAATGTTAAAGTAAATACTTGATAAAAAAAGGAAAAAACTAAATAATTCACAATTAAAATTGAGAAAGATTTTACATATTTAACAGGAAGCAGAAAATGTAGGGTTTTTTTTAGTTTGAATTATTTAAAAACAAATCATCAATAGAGTATGTACGTTTCTGTAAAAGAAATCAAAAAAAGAACAATTTCATTATAAAAGTGTTAGTGAAATTTCTTATAACAAAAACATAAAATAAAAAAATGTTGTATAATATAAAACTCTGAAAAACATAGCTCTTAAGTGAGTAGTTTTCTTGTTTTTTTCTAAAAACTTGTTTGTCATATTTTGAAACATCCCTTTGACAAGTGAACCTATATAATATTAAAAGTAATCAATATTTTTTTTGATCATGATGAATAGTTGTTTTTTGAGGTATACCTTCACAGTAAGTGTTTATATATATATATATATATAATAAATGAATGTTTGTTTGTTTGTCTGCCCTACATGCGTTTCTGTACCATTCGTTCGATGAAACTTTCGATGTACCATTCGTGATGAAACTTTGGTGAGTTGTGCACATTCCCGCAAAGGTTTCTGAATTAGTTTGGACCTGCTAGGTGGCACTGAGGTTGAGATATTTAGAAAAATTGTATTTATGGACCGCTCGCTTTAGCTCATATTCAGAATATATATTACAAGTTATGTGAAAGAAATTTTTTGTAAAAACTGTACCTGCTAGGTGACACAGTGTGGAGATATTTACAAAACAAACAATCAAATATATAGACTTTCTTCTTATATATATATATATATATATATATAAGGCAATGTTCATATGTGTGTCTACTATAGACTAAAAAAATACTGGACTGATTTGCGTGTGGGTAAAAACAAAAAGGAGAAAAAAATATATATATTTCCCCATTTTTGGGGGAAAAAATGGGGAAATATAAAAAAGGGAAATTGAGAAAAGCAGGAAAGGAGAAGTGAAAAAGGGATGAAGTGAAAGGTTAAATTTTGTGAATCCTGTAATGTTCAGTTTTTTAATGTTTAATGTTAATGTCAATTGTGTCTATTTAATCTATATACATATATATTTATATATACTCAAATCTAGAAATGGTAAAGCATTGCCAGGTCAGTTAGTATAGTTAAATCAAATGATTTGTCATGTGAGGAGCTTTTTATCTCTTCTTCATAAAAAAATTAAGGAACTGTCATGAGCCAACTGCACACAAACTTCTCTATATTATTGTTTCTCTGGAATTTATGTTCTTCCAGATCTTCCTTTATGGCCAAAACAAAAAGAAATTGCAGGGGGATAAATGTGGACTGTACAGGGGATTTTCTAAGGTTTGCCAGTAAATTTCATTCAGTTTATTCAGAATCCTAATGGCTGTATGAAGCCTGGTGATGTGAAGGAAAATCAAACCATAAATGCAAAAATTTATTTCCTTTTCATCAGAATTGATAGAGGAGCCTTTGGCAAATTTCCTGTACTTTATGCTTCCTATAGTCAGATAATAAATATTTATCTTATCAAGTAACAAAAAATGCCTGCAACATGTTTTATCTGAATTTGCAGTATAACAACAAGAGCACTAAGGATAATGTTTTTAAATGATTTTTTGTAAGTTAAAAAGTCTATAAATGCTGGTGATCCAGTTTGTCATTAAAAAGACGATTTAAAAAGTTTTTTTAAAATCATGTCTGTTGTTAACAACAGAGCAGTTTTTTCATCAACTGACTTCTAGTAAGATGGTGAAATATTTTCCTTATGTCCAGCTTCATTCTTTGTGTATTACTATCATTTTTGAATAAACATTTTGTGTCATAAGATGGGGTATTTTATTTGAAAAGAAACAATGTTAACACACACTTTCATTTTAAAACATCCAACTTTGGGAGTTTTTTGGGGTTATTAGTAATTTTTATCCTGGACAGGAAAGATCAAGTATGATTTTCTATAAAATTCTATCTTTTCTGTATAAAAGTTGTGACTATAAATTTGACTGCAGTTTTCTGTAAGGAAAAGATGGAATTGTCATAAACTCTCTAACCACATAAATAGTAGTAAATAAAGCTTTATTTAAATTCATAATGCAAAAATGTGTTCTTATGAAAAGGATTTCTAAAACAGTTTTGTACAACTTATGTTAGAGTATTGAAAATTGAGTTATAAAATTGCTAGAAACTTATGTGAGACGCATAGAACTACATACATCCATTCTGCTCTCTTTGTTATATCTTTTTTGTATTGCTGAGAAAGGGTATGTTATGTACATCCTTACCCGTATTTAATAATGCAGTAATATAATTTAGTTAGTAATGTTATATAGATACCACATTTTGATTTACTATTTTTTAATAAAAAAAATATATATATTTTTACAGTTGAAAAATTAATTTTGGTTGGAAAAAAGGTGCTTGAACAGCAGAAGGCAGATCTCACAGATACAAGGTAATAAAATATACATTTTTTATATTAAATGTAATGTTAGTATGTTTTTATATGCTTTGGATGTTAGTATTCTGTCCAAAATACATTATTAATGAAAAGTAATTAAAAAGGAATCTTAACAGATTATTTTATTTGGTAGAAAAAAAAATGGACTCATGTTATATTAGGTATAATCAAAGATTGTGATTCAGTTCTGTGTTTTGAATCACATTTTGTGTATTTGAATTATTAAATAATCTTTATTTACATTAATGGTACATTACTTTTTAAATAAAAAACAATTGAATGGTAGGTAAGGCTAGTGTTAACCACTGTACTACATTTGACACACTTATTTTATTTCTTGACACCAGTTATTTTTATTTAGCTCACTTTATTTTTAAACTGAAAATTTTTTTGATTGTTCTTTCTTTCATTTTCATATTGTGTTTAAGAATTTAATCAGTGTTAAAAATTTTGTTAATTTAGATTTTTAATAGGATTAACAGCTGTAGCTTGATTTCTAAGAGTATGAACAAAAAAGTATGTTGTAATCAAGTTACCTTTAAAATCCAGGTCCAGTATGAGAAACCTTATAATTTTCAAGTTACATATAATTCTGTCATAAAATGTTCTCATGGGCTGTTAATCTAGCATAATTTTTTTTGTATAATTTCTGCCATTGTTGATCATTATCATGATTTAGCACACTGCCCTTCTGGGTAAAACTGCCATCTCACTAATTCCCAATCACATATTACAATTTTTCAAGTGTTTAGCAGTAGACTTTTGCAATGGTGTGGGGGGAAGAAAAATTTCTACTTAAATTTTATCTTGTTGATAATGAAGTGTGCCATGTTTCCAAGGATTGCTGTTTTGCATCAAGGGTTGTGTCTTGTCTCCAGTTACCATGCTTATAAAATTATCAGCTTGCTTTCTGAATCATGTCAGAAAGGCCAATCTCACTACCTCTTCCCCTGTGATTAAATGTTATTTCACAAGCATTCAGTTTCCAGTTCAAGGAGAATGATGTAACGGTTAATTATCTGTTCTCTCTAATATATACATTAACTACATGTACCAAATTGTCATTTTCCAAAGATTGTCACCACATCATCATTGAACAAATTTTCATGTCCTTCATGTAAAAAGTTTTGAAACGTTTTTTTATTTCTATACTATTGAATAACTTATTGCATGTTCTCCAAAAACATCATAAATCTGATGGTAAATCTTATTTTTAGTGTATTGTTGTCAGCTGTTAGTATAATTCTATGTATTCACTACATAGATTGATTTAGAACATGCAGACTTGCATTAAAAAAAAACTCATTGCGAATTGAAATCTAATACACCTTTCGTATGACTTTTAATTATTATTCAACTTGAAACTTCATAGCAGATCTGTATGAAGTGCTACTTTTACGTTGAAGGTATTAAGTGCTATTCTGTGAATTAATTGCTTAATATGAATTTCAAAAATCATAAACCGTTGGATATGTTTTGCTTATTTATTACACTTGGTCTTTTTATTTGTTAGCTGTTTTCTGTATATTTTTTTGAATGATTTTTTTCTTGAATATTTGCATTTTGTATAGCTGAAGTAATTGTTAATTTTGTTACTTTAAATTTTTAAGTAATTATTCTATTAAAAACAATAATTAGAAAATTTTTTTCAGATTTGGATTCCATTGGCCTCCATTTCATACAATTTCACATTTACATTTACATGCTATTAGTCCAACACGTGATATGAATTTTATATCAAGGATGATCTTTAGGCCAGACTCATATTGGTTTGTTCCTGTAAGTGAATCTTCTTTATGATAAAAAAAAATATTTACTTTTTTTATAAGTATGACAACAAAATGTGGTTTTAGATATTAAAAAAAAAAAGATGTTTCAAGATAATATTTTCAGTTACAATGTAGTTTTTTTAAATGAAGCAACAATGGAATACTAAAAGATAGTTCTATGTGTTGAAAAAGTTAATTATTATTTTATTGAAGTACTTAGTTTTGTTTATAATTATTCTGCATTTTAATTGTATGCAGTTTATTAGGTTAACTAGACTGTTAAAGATTAGAATTTTTAAATGTTTGTCAGTATAATGTTAAATGATCACTTATGAATGTTAATTAAATCTGTGACAGTATCTGTTAAATGAAAGTTTGTTCTTATTTTGATTTCTGCTGATGTCTAGTCAATGTAGCTACTTAATTTTCCCCATAGATGTTATTACTGATAACAAATATTTTATGCCAAAGGAACATTTATTGTAGATATCTTTTAAATTCAAGTTTATTCTTATTTTGGTTTTTATTTAATCTGTCTGAGGTCTAGTCAAAGGAAGTACTGGTATTATATCAGATATCTTATGATTATACAAAATTCTGACTACAATTTTAAAAGTCTATTGTTATTTATTACAAGAACTTAAGTGTTCATTTTACGGTAAAATAAGTTTGACTTTCATATTATTGTAATACCATGCAGATATATAATTACGAAAAAAAATTTCTGAATGAAATTACAGTACTTGTGCAGGTAGGAGTTGACATTTTTGAGAGGAATAATTTCAATGATTAATTAATTATTTTTGTATCAACAAAGATTATTAACCATAACTGCAGAATATGGGACACCAAAAAATCATGAGAAGTATGTGGAAGGAATCACAAGTATTTATTTATTACAAGAACTTAAGTGTTCATTTTACGGTAAAATAAGTTTGACTTTCATATTATTGTAATAACATGCAGATATATAATTATGAAAAAAAATTTCTGAATGAAATTACAGTACTTGTGCAGGTAGGAGTTGACATTTTTGAGAGGAATAATTTCAATGATTAATTAATATTTTTGTATCAACAAAGATTATTAACCATAACTGCAGAGTATGGGACACCAAAAAATCATGAGAGTATGTGGAAGGAATCACAAGTATTTAATACCCTTAGCAAAGTTAAAATGTACAGTTTACTGTTTGTTTATGCGTGAAAGTTTTCTCATTCCTCAGTTTCAGTGGACTGGTTAAATAAGCCTACCGTTAGGCCATTCTGCTTTTTTATAGTGTCTCATTAATGGTAGAGTGTATTAACTGCTAATTTTGCAGAGCTTAAGTCTGTTGCCGGTATGATGTCCACTTTATAACGATTTTCTTCATGCAGACCAAAAATGATGAAGTTTATTAAAAAAAAATTGATGTTTTGTCAAAAAATGACATCTCAAGCAATTCTATAATTATTCTAAATAAAGCTCTATACACTTTCAGTCATAAAGTTCATTTTAGACCATCCTACATACAACATGTATACTAGCTTTTTATTATTGGTTTGCCTGGAAGTTGATTTTTAAATTTGTACGAGGACGGTTCGGAAAGTTCACAGCCTAAGAAAGAAAACACAAAATCTCTTACCAATTTTTTTTTTTTAGTTTTTCAACAGTCACTTTTTAAAATAATACACTTAGTCCATTGCTTTTCCAGCAGCTTTATTCCTTCAGTAAAATATGATTTTGCAAGCTCTGCAAAATAGGCGTCTGTCTCAGCTATGACTTCATCATTTGAGGCAAATCTTTGCCCACCAAGCCATTTCTTCAAATTCAGGAACAGGAAATAATCACTAAGCTAAATCTGGGGAATATGGTACATGTGGAAACAATTCAAAGTGCAGTTCGTGAATTTTAGCAACAACAACAGAAGATGTTTGCACAGGTGCATCGTCATAGTGAAGAAGCACTTTCTTCTAGCCCAAATATGGACGTTTGGTCTTAATAGCCTCCTTCAGTTGTTTCAGCAATGCTGTGTAATATTCTGCGATGATTGGTTTTCCTTTTTCCAGATAGTCTATGAGCACCACACCACAAACATTCCGAAAAACAGTGGCCATGACCTTTTCCCGCCGATCGAACACTTTTTGCCTTCTTTGAAGCACTTCCACCGGTTCAACCCACTGTTTGGACTGTTGCTTCCTCTCAGGGCTGTAATAATGAATCCATGTTTCACCAGCAGTAATGAAATGTTGCGAAAATTGAACGTGTCCTAACACTGCTGAGAAATGTTCATTCAAGTGCATTTCTGGTCAATCGTTAACAAATGTGGCACCCATCGTGCTGATAGCTTTCTCATACCTAAATGCTCATCTAAGATGTTGTGATTATGGTCATGTATCTTCATTTGCTGATCTTTTAATACTGTATTGTGGATTTTTACGATGTTTTCATTGGTCGTGGCGATTGCAGATCATCCTGAATGCTTATCATCAAAGATGAAGGTTCGACCATGTTTGAATTCAGCTGTCCACTTTTTTACCGTCGAAACAATGACTTTTAGTTTACAGTATAATTTTTTTTTAAATGCGTTGTCTTTTTAATAGTGTGTATCAGAACTATTCATTAACACTCATTCTTTTTCTTTATATCTTGTCCTTGAAATATTAAGCCCAGTTTTATATATATATAATATAATTATATTATATTATATTATATATTAATATAATTATATTTTGTTAATAACCTTGATATTTGAATAGGCTGTACCTTTTTCTTTATTATACATTACATGTGTATGAATTAAATTAATATAAAAATGAATGATGATTAAGATTAATAGCTTAATTTATTGATTCTTGATATAGGTATTACAGTTAAATTTTACTACTGTGTTGTATAGCGTATATTAAAACATATTTTCTTTAATAATATTAATTAAAAATCACTTTTTTGAATTTTTTCCAGCCTGACTATGTTCTTTCAAGATTATAAAAATATGGGTTAATTATGATAAAATTACATAACTGTAGGAATATAATTCTGTATGGGAATTTATTTGAAAAAGAAAAAAATAATTGGTGAGGTAAGTAAAATGTTTTATTTATTTAATATTTATTTTAGCTGCTGCTTATAAACAATTTATTTACTATATTATTTATTCTCTGTCTTATGACCTTGGCTAGATAGATGTGTGAAAATATTTTGTAATATTTCCCAACCACATATAAATACCTTAAAAAATAAAAACCTTAAAATAGTAAGCTTATAAAATCTTTACAACTCTTTTTAGTGATTGTCTATTATTTCAAAGCAGTACTGATTTTAAAGATTATAACAGAACTGATAGTATTAATTCAGGAGTTTAGATTGAGTCCTTACCATCTTGTGTTAGATGGGGTAAACTGATTCCACAACTTCAGGAACAAGTAAGTGTTATTTTAAGCAAAAAAAAAAAAAAAAAAAAAAAACGAAGTAAAAAGTCAATATATGAAACTATGTTTAATAAACCATTTCCTATAGATGACTTATGTTAATTGATGACAGGTCAATTTTCCTGGAAGCCTGTAGTTTTTATTTTTACATGGCCTCAACTACATCAGTAAAAAATAGCAACAGTATGAAATCACATGTCACTACTAAAACCACTAAAAATTGATAAAAAAAATAAAATTTAACTTGTATATAATATATAAGAACTGATTTCATTAATATTTTACATTTAATTATAGAGGGCTATTACATTTCACATTCCTTAATTTATATATCCAGTTAACATGTTTAATTTTGTAATATTACAATTAATTTTACAGTTTTGTTTTAGTATTATTTTTATTAGCACTTTTTATCTGCTTAATTATGTCAAACTATTCAAGCTTGTTTATGTCCTGGTCAACAATAGTGACTGCCATGAAAGATGGCAGTTGTGTTTAAACTGTTG
Organism: Lycorma delicatula; assembly: GCF_047948215.1. NCBI lineage: Eukaryota > Metazoa > Arthropoda > Insecta > Hemiptera > Fulgoridae > Lycorma > Lycorma delicatula. Next base: position 17,617,293 of record NC_134459.1, read on the forward strand.
TCTCAGTTAAAAAAAATTACACAAAAATGAAATTATCATTGGAAACAGCAATTATTTTAAATTGATTTAGCTGATTTTTTGTTAGTCTCATTTGTTTGAAAATTATGAGCATGAAAAGTGGATAACTCGCAATTTTTTTTGAGAATATCAACTTTGAATTACTATAAAATAAAAAACCAATCAAGATAAAAATTTTCTACTCTTGGAGGTAGATTAAACAATTGTTTCTCAATAATTAAGATTTAATCCAAAATTACTATTATTTAAGCATACAGGTCGTTTCAAGTAAAACCATCTTTTCTTTTTCCTGTTTAGCCTCCAGTAACTACCGTTTAGATAATTCTTCAGAGGATGAATGAGGATGATATGTATGAGTGTAAATGAAGTGTAGTCTTGTACATTCTCAGTTCGACCATTCCTGAGATGTGTGGTTAATTGAAACCCAACCACCAAAGAACACCGGTATCCACAATCTAGTATTCAAATCTGTGTAAAAATAACTGGCTTTACTAGGACTTGAACGCTGGAACTCTCGGCTTCCAAATCAGCTGATTTGGGAAGACGCGTTCACCACTAGACCAACCCGGTGGGTTAGTAAAACCATCTAATTTCAGTTAACGTTCGGTGTAGAAAAAAGAGATTTCTGCTAATATCGGTATTAATTTTGTAGAATTCATATTTGTAGTTTAAATTAATAAACACTTGTATTTTATGGAGAGGATCATTTACACAATCATAAAAATAAATTTAAAAACGTGGCAATATATGATGGACTGAAAAAGCTGTCTCAGCAACTACGTAATAGCTTCTGGTTGTCTTCTGTTCATGAATCCTTTACACCACATGTGTTATCAGTATTTATGTTAATTATATTATACATTAATAAATATATTATAACTTTTATCAAATAGCAAGTTTTTTTTTTGTCTTCAGTCATTTGACTGGTTTGATGCAGCTCTCCAAGATTCCCTATCTAGTGCTAGTCGTTTCATTTCAGTATACCCTCTACATCCTACATCCCTAACAATTTGTTTTACATATTCCAAACATGGCCTGCCTACACAATTTTTTCCTTCTACCTGTCCATCCAATATTAAAGCGGCTATTCCAGGATGCCTTAGTATGTGGCCTATAAGTCTGTCTCTTCTTTTAACTATATTTTTCCAAATGTTTCTTTCTTCATCTATTTGCCGCAATACCTCTTCATTTGTCACTTTATCCACCCATCTGATTTTTAACATTCTCCTATAGCACCACATTTCAAAAGCTTCTAATCTTTTCTTCTCAGATACTCCGATCGTCCAAGTTTCACTTCCATATAAAGCGACACTCCAAACATACACTTTCAAAAATCTTTTCCTGACATTTAAATTAATTTTTGATGTAAACAAATTATATTTCTTACTGAAGGCTCGTTTAGCTTGTGCTATTCGGCATTTTATATCGCTCCTGCTTCGTCCATCTTTAGTAATTCTACTTCCCAAATAACAAAATTCTTCTACCTCCATAATCTTTTCTCCTCCTATTTTCACATTCAGTGGTCCATCTTTGTTATTTCTATTACATTTCATTACTATTGTTTTGTTCTTGTTTATTTTCATGCGATAGTTCTTGCGTAGGACGTCATCTATGCCGTTCATTGTTTCTTCTAAATCCTTTTTACTCTCGGCTAGAATTACTATATCATCAGCAAATCGTAGCATCTTTATCTTTTGACCTTGTACTGTTACTCCGAATCTAAATTGTTCTTTAACATCATTAACTGCTAGGTCCATGTAAAGATTAAAAAATAACGGAGATAGGGAACATCATTGTCTGACTCCCTTTCTTATTACGGCTTCTTTCTTATGTTCTTCAATTGTTACTGTTGCTGTTTGGTTCCTGTACATGTTAGCAATTGTTCTTCTATCTCTGTATTTGAACCGTAATTTTTTTAAAATGCTGAACATTTTATTCCAGTCTACGTTATCGAATGCCTTTTCTAGGTCTATAAACGCCAAGTATGTCGGTTTGTTTTTCTTTAATCTTCCTTCTACTATTAATCTGAGGCCTAAAATTGCTTCCCTTGTCCCAATACTTTTCCTGAAACCAAATTGGTCTTCTCCTAACACTTCTTCCACTCTCCTCTCAATCCTTCTGTATAGAATTCTAGTTAAGATTTTTGATGCACGACTAGTTAAACTAATTGTTCTGTATTCTTCACATTTATCTGCCCCTGCTTTCTTTGGTATCATGACTATAACACTTTTTTGAAGTCTGACGGAAATTCCCCTTTTTCATAAATATTACACACCAGTTTGTATTATCTATCAATTCTTCCTCACCTGCACTGCGCAGTAATTCTACAGGTATTCCGTCTATTCTAGGAGCCTTTCTGCCATTTAAATCTTTTAATGCTCTCTTAAATTCAGATCTCAGTATTGTTTCTCCCATTTCATCCTCCTCAACTTCCTCTATAACACCATTTTCTAATTCATTTCCTCCTTATAACTCTTCAATATATTCCACCCATCTATCGACTTTACCTTTCGTATTATATATTGGTGTACCATCTTTGTTTAACACATTATTAGATTTTAATTTATGTACCCCAAAATTTTCCTTAACTTTCCTGTATGCTCCGTCTATTTTACCAATGTTCATTTCTCTTTCCACTTCTGAACACTTTTCTTTAATCCACTCTTCTTTCGCCAGTTTGCACTTCCTGTTTATAGCATTTCTTAATTGCCGATAGTTCTTTTTACTTTCTTCATCACTAGCATTCTTATATTTTCTACGTTCATCCATCAGCTGCAATATATCGTCTGAAACCCAAGGTTTTCTACCAGTTCTCTTTATTCCTCCTAAGTTTGCTTCTGCTGATTTAAGAATTTCCTTTTTAACATTCTCCCATTCTTCTTCTACATTTTCTACCTTATCTTTTTTAATCAGACCTCTTGCGATATCCTCCTCAAAAATCTTGTTTACCTCCTCTTCCTCAAGCTTCTCTAAATTCCACAGATTCATCTGACACCTTTTCTTCAGGTTTTTAAACCCCAATCTACATTTCATTATCACCAAATTATGGTCACTATCAATGTCTGCTCCAGGGTTAGTTTTGCAGTCAACGAGTTGATTTCTAAATATTTGCTTAACCATGATATAATCTATCTGATACCTTGCAGTATCGCCTGGCTTTTTCCAAGTGTATATTCTTCTATTATGATTTTTAAATTGGGTGTTGGCAATTACTAAATTATACTTTGTACAAAACTCTATAAGTCAGTCCCCTCTTTCATTCCTTTTGCCCAACCCGTATTCACCCACTAAATGCTTGCATTCCAATCTCCAACTATCATTAAATTTTCATCTCCTTTTACGTGTTTAATTGCTTCATCAATCTCTTCGTATACACACTGTACCTCATCATCATCATGGGTTGTAGGCATATAGACGTTAACAATTGTTGTCGGTTTAGGTTTTGATTTTATCCTTATTACAATGATTCTATCACTATGCGTTTTGAAATACTCTCTTCCCTATCTTCTTGTTCATTATGAAACCTACTCCTGCCTGCCCATTATTTGAAGCTGAGTTAATTACTCTAAAATCACCTGACCAAAAGTCGTCTTCCTCTTCCCACCGAACCTCACTAATTCCTACTACATCCACATTTAAACTATCCATTTCCCTTTTTACATTTTCATAGCAAGTTTATTTGTTAAATAAACTGTAGGTTTATAAAACAAATAATAAAATTATAAATAACTAATAAAAATAATGAAATTAAGAAATATTGTTGTTTTCTTATTTATTACTTATTTGAATACTGATGTAGGCCTAATATTTGAATCCTAGTCAGGCTTGGCATTTTCACATGCTACAAAAATTATTATTCATCTCATCCTGTGAAGTAACGGCGGAACGACTTCCAAATCAAGTACTATAAGTAATCATTACAATTTTTATGAATTTTTGTATGATTTTAAACTGATGGTCTTAACTTTATTCAGTTGGACTATTGGAATAAAATATTAAAAATAGATCATTTATAAGCAGTTACACATTTTTTAAATTTCACTGTTATAATAAATTGTACGTTTACTGATATGATTTCTAAAAATCTGTTATTCTTTTTATACAGTTGAATCTTTGATAGAAATATTGTGAATAGTTGTAAAAATAAAAATGTATGAAAATAATAACCCCCACAATAGTAATAATAATTGTATTTACAAAGATTACAATGCATAATATTATCAAAGAATAAAGTAATTGATTAAACTGTGTGAAAGGCAATGTTAAACCTTGCCAGTGTGTCACTGGTCTATAGCAGCGAACAGATGGATGCTCAACTACTAATTGCAACTGTACGTTTTGAATGATTGTTTCATACCTTTCTCACTTTAATTAAAAACTTAATATTACCAACTTTATTTTCAAAATACAGTCATCTTATTCAAATTGTTTCAAGGATTACAATGTTATTTTCCCCCATAAAATATTAATTGAAACTAAAGATAATGTTGTCTGGTTAAAAATGCTGTGCATGATTAAATAATAGTAGTGTTGGACTAAATCTTTTTATAATTATTGAGAAACAATAGTTTTATTTTTTTTTCCAAAAGTAGAAAATTTTTATATCTATTGATTTTGATTTTATTGTATTTCAAAGTTGATGTTCTCAAAAAAAATCGTGAGTTTTCTGCTTTTCACACCCTATTGTTAAAAATATTAACTAAATAAAATCAGCTAAATCCAGTTAGCGCAAAAATAATTCAGTTTTTGACAATACCTTCATTTTTACTGTGCAATATTTTGTTTAACTGAATTACAATAGTTTAAACATCAGCACCATCTTTCATTATTTCTTTTTGCACCATTCTTTAACTATAGTACAATACACTTTCTTTTGGTAAATTGAGTCACATGTGCAGTTCCTTGTGAATTCGATAAGATCTGTGCTGGCGGGCAGTTTTAGAAAGTAATAAACTATTGATATAATGGGAGACATTTTGTTCAGAAATTTAGTTCTGTAAATTGAGTGTTCAGAGGCGACTTTTACTTGTATACTCTACAGTACGAGATATTATCAGAATGTTCTCATTCTGTACTCCTTCTGTGATGCTTGAGGAATGTCATGTGATAAAACCTAGAAATGTGGGAAGTTGGCTGTTGCACTATGTATGACAATGTGCCCATGCACATAAAACAGTACATTTTTGACAAGAAAACAGTGTGTTAAGGCGTTCAGTATCATCTTTACATTCTCCAGATTTAGCCTTCATATGACTGATTTGCTTCCCAAACCAAATTTTAAGCCGAAAAACACCTTTGTTGCTGCAAAAACATGAATCACAAGTAGCACTGGTTGGGCCTCCCTGTAAAGGATCTTTGCTGACACTTTTGAGGGGGTGGAGAGGTGCTGGAATTGATGTATGCTCCCACGTTATAAAAGTCAGCAAATGTATTTTTTATGCTTAATCTGGAAACTTTTTTTATCTGACAACATGTTATACACACAATCCAGTGTTTGTAGACCTGCAACTGTGGAACTGAAAGAATGAAATGGAAATATGGTATTATTATTATAACACTAGTTGCGAAATTTATTTTATCTTTTATGATAAAAATAATAATTCTTTTTTAAGCATAAAATATATAAATAATTTTCTTTTCAATTTTACTTTGTTGCAGGAGGAATGCATCCAACAAAGATCTTCACTTATGAAGATGAAGTATGTTTTCAGTACTTGTGATAAACGATTAAAAAGAAATTTTACCAGAAAACGTTTTGTGATATTTATATTAGGTTTAAAAATACTCTTTGGATATTATTTGTCTATTTTTATTTTGTTTGTAATAAAGGTTTAATTGTAGGGGTTTTGTGTATTGTTTTAATTTTTAAATTAGTTTTTGCTTTAGCTTGCATTTTTTACACAGTCCATCAATAATGCACCACTCTTACAAGGGCTGTCCAGAAAGTAACCTACATTTTGAAATAAAATACCAACCAAATAAAAAAGAGAAATTTTATTATGTACATTTGAAAGGGACAATCTTAAACTATTTTTCTACATAGTCGCCATTTAAATTGAGTCACTCATCATAACGATGTGCAAGCTTTTCAATTCCTTCTGTAGAAATCTGTGCCTTAGATTTTTGGCACCGTCTTGCACAAAACTTGTGATAACCAAGCTTCTCTGATACAGTTTTACGCAGTAAACTAAATTAAATTTTTTGGGAAATGAAGCAAGACTTCCGTAATTGTAATGAAGCAATTTTCACGAATTTTATAGTTGATTTTTGTTGTCAGTTCATCAGTCACAAGGCTAGGCTGACCACTGCATCCTCATCATGAACATTGGTGTGGCCATTTTTAAATTGAATGCACCACTGCCTCACTCCACCTTCACTCATTGTTCCATCTCCCTCCATACACTTCACAAAGTTGTGGATGAGTTTCATTCGTTTGTGGTTTTTTCCAGTAAAAACCTAATCACTGAATGCATAGGTGCATTCAATAATTCAGAACAAAGTAGAAAAATTACAGTCCACACACTATGACAGCTTGATGCGTACTCGGGTAGAAACGTTTTGACATGAAGATGGCGGCTCTATCCCCCACCCATCTCCACGTTAGGCACAACATAAGTTACTTTCTAGACTGTTCTTGAAAGTATCTTATCTTGAGCAGTATCTTCAGCAGTTATCAGCAGTATTTTGTATCTTCAGCAGTTATCAGGTTGGATGGGCACTCATCTCATAACATAGTCTCTTTTAAGCCAGGTAGATTGTTAATACCTTTGATATTATTTTTTTCCATTTTTGGTTTTGTGGATCAATTGATTGAACCCTTTAAGGTCCATACTAATGATGTTACAAGCTGTATAATGCTGGCACTACAGTTTGACCATTGCTGCTTACTTACCTCAATAGTGTTACAGTATTACATCAGCAGTATGTCACAAAATTAAATTTTCTTTTTATGAAAAAAGTATTAGTAAACCAGTTGGCATATCTTTAATTCCTAAATCCAGGAATTCCTTTTTTATCCAGATCATTCTAGTATTTTATTTTTATCACTCTCTTTCATCTAGTATAATTATACTGCTACTAAGAATAGCTAACTATCAATATTAATTAGATTAAACGTAGTTTCCAATTCCCATTTTCTAGCTAAACTGTTCCTCTTCCTTAATCAACCAAAATCTCTAGCAGTGATTAATTTTTCCAACATTTAGGTTTCATCTGTTATTATTTAGGTATTATTCTTTTCTACTATCCTCTAAACGTGTGCTCCATATAGAACTATGAATTTACATGAGGCACTAAATACTTGTTTTTTAATGGATATTGTTCTTTTATATATATAGTATACTGCATATGTATAATTTCATATACAGGTGTATCACGAAGTTCTACCAGAACTTTCATAACCTATTCCATTTGAGAAAATAATGGGAAAAGTTCATGTAAACATATCCTGAAATGCTTCGTTAGTGAATTACAGCTACTGAAAGATTGTACTCCAATTTCAGCTACCCTAGTGAAATGGGGTCGTACTGAAAGTTTTAGAATTTTAATTAAGAGGCAAAGTAGTTTTTGAGAAATCTGGAGTGAAAAACCAATGGTTTTTTATGTTTGATGTACAATAACTTTATTAAATGGGTATAAACAAAACTCATAGAGAATGTAATTCTGAACAAAACAAATAAGAAAATTTTGGATTTTATACATTAGGTCCTGGATTTGAATCCCAGTCAAGCATGGCATTTTCATATGTTACAAATTTCCATTCTCTTAAGTCAAAATAACCAAAGCAGATGTGTCATCTCAAAAAATAAATAAATGAAATGCATACTTAATGTTTCATCTACAAAGAGACCTTACAGCAGCCCGGTAAAAAGAACTGATTTACAGAATATGAGGGTGTTGAACCAGAATTATTCCAGGCTTTTTCCAAAATAATAGATGATGACAAGCTGAGTAAGAAGCTTTTAGCTATCAAACAGGATCTAAAAGTGATAAATTATGAAATTGAGGGTCTTTGTAACAGAAAATAAGGTTTGAAATTAAGAAGGGATTGTAGTCAGCGTTAGCAATTTTAAAATACTGGCTTGTAATGTACATAATAAAATGATAAAACTGATTTAATTTAAGAACTATACTAAAATAATTATGAAAATATTTACTAAAGGAAGATTAAAATATTATAGTTAGGGAACTTGTTCAAAATTCAGGTGAGAAGAGACTGGTTTATATAATGTAAAATTCAGTTACTTCAGTTAATGCTCTAGAAAAAAAAAAAAGGTAAACATAAATTTCACTACAATGTCCTGTTCTAGGTAGTCAGCAATCATCAAGATTCAGCACTAGTACTGCAAAACCTGTATAAACCTTGGTGCAATTTGATTTGGAGGGACTGACCCATTTTTTTGTTTGGTAACTGAAAATCCCTAATAGGGAAAGCCATACCTCCTAATCCCTTGTAAAATAACAGGGGGTAATAGTGATATTACTGCAGTATATACCAACTTAATACGTTAAATTGGAATGACTACTAATTTCATTATTAATAATAAATACTCTGCAAAAAACTGCTCAGGATTTTGGATGGGGAAGTTTTGTTCTCTTTGGCCAATCTTTTTGTTGACTAACTGTAAGTTTAGAAGCAAATTTGGAAAGAAAAAATATGTATCTGAACATGTGGGACAAGAATAGAAATAGTTGGTGTATATCAGTGTTGACAGATATGTCATTTGGATACACAGAAGTTTTGGGTTTAGTTCAGTCTCCTATCTAGAAGGAATTTAATTTAGTGTTCTGGTTTTTAATGCTGTTGGGAAAGTTAGCTTTATTTTTAATGAAAATTCATTTTTAAAACCAAGGCAACTGTCAAAGAAAACTGTTCATCACAATTCTGTGGATGGTACTGGTGCGAAACAAATCAAAATCAACTAATGTAACATCATTTACTCAGATGAGGTATCTTAGTATATAGTACATTATCTTTACTCTTAGATATCAAGATTTACTCTTAGATATTACCCAAGATATCAGGATATCCCAAGCTAACTCAGACATACTGAGTTAGCTATGGAAACTAAACTAAAAATGACTGTCCCTAGAAGAAGAATGTAGAGTTAAATGGAGGAATAGGGAAAAACTTTTGCTGTTAAAGGATGTAAAGCAGTAACATGTGTCTCAAGACCCACTGAGTAAAAGAAACTTTTTACTAATTACTTTTACTTTTTTACTAATTAAGTAAGTTCATTAAAATCATTCCCATGAAAAACATGGGAATAATACACAGGAAAATAATATGTATACCGTGATACAGATACCATTTTAGAACGCATTTGAGCGGCCCTCAGTTGTTGCGGTTGATTTATGTTATCTAAAATAAGTAGTTACAGTTTGGTATTGCATCCGCATCGTTGTTTGATTGTAATTTTATGTTCTGTGTAAGTAGTTACGTATTAATAATGATTGACCTACTGCTAATTGAACCACTTCTGTCATAACACTTTATTTTATTGCTGATTTTCATAAATAACCATTTCAGAAGTAAAAAAACCTTTTTACAATAGTAATTGAAATTTATTAAAATATACACATTAAATATACACATTTAAAATTATAAGCAATCATATTTCATATTTTAAACTTCAGGAAATGGTTGATTTTTGTACTCTTCTAATAATTTAATGAACTTAATTACGTGATTTTCTCTTGAATTTGAACACAGGCGTAAAATGTGTTGAATATAAGATAATCTGTAACAGATTAATGAAAAAAGAATGAAGTTTAAAAAGTAATTTGAATAAAGTAATTAGCAAACACTTTAATTATGCAAATTAGTAATGTGCAATGTAAATTAATTTTTTACAACTCTAAAAATAGTTGATAAATGTATAAACAATACTGTTGTAAGCAAAAATTATCTTAATAGAAAACTGCTTATTCACTGAAAATTGTTTATATAAATTCATAAACATATTATTATATTGTTTATATATAATTCATAAAGTAGAAAATTGTTTTTTCTACAAATTATGCAATAAAAAAATTAACTAACTGATGTACAAGTAAAAGTGGGTTTTATGTTTTAGGTGAATTTTTTAGATCATTCTCTTAGAAAAGACAGCTTTCTCCTTCTTGTGTATTTACAAAATCATACTTAAAGAAGGGCAAGTTTATTTAATGACAGTTAAATTATAAAAACCAGAAAACTGTCCAATATACTAAAAACATTATGATGACTACTAGAACCTTATATTGCATTAACAATATAATGCTAGAAAAGTTTAAAGTTCATACAATCCAATTTTTGCAAATATTATTACTTTTACTGTTTATAAAATAACTGTTACCTACACTTTATGAATGGGTTTAATGATACTATCACTTTCACCACTGTTTACCAATAACTCTCCGAACTTCCACTATTCAATTCACCCACTACCCACAAAGGAATGCTCATGACATACTCTTCACTCCTTGTTACCAAATGCTTACTGTTATCACTGTCACTGTAACCGTGTTGAACTCAGGCTTACAAAACTATTCACTGTTAACACGACTGCGCCGAACACAATCTCGCCGAGATCCCTGGCAGTATTTATATCCCCTGGTCTGCAGAACTAGTACCCACGTAATATTTTTAATTGTTGAAGTGTAATAATTTTCATTATATGAACATAGTTTTTCTATAGATTCTTATTCTGGTCGAACAAGAGCTTTTGTAGGTGTGATTGTCTGTTTTAGAAATAACAGATTGTTAAACAGGCCTGTTGTTACTTTGAGAAAAAATCCCTTCTAGATTTGTCTTTTCATTATTTTCTCATTCTTCCTTCTTAATTGGAAGAAATCTGCTATCCTGACCGGTTACAATATTTTGGTTAAAAGAACATGCATCTGTAACATTAATGTCTTCAAAATAATCTGAAGACTCTTGTAGATTAACATTTAAAATATTAACTTCTTAATTATTTTTATTGTTAATTTTGAATGGTTTTACATCTTCAAAGAATACAGATTTTATTACAACACACTGTCCTTCCATGTTACATGTTTTAAAAAGAGTCAAATTGTTTGAAATAAACAAAAGAGGTTATAATAATATAAATGTTTTTCAAACAGCTGATAATTTCTATCAGGAGTGTCAATTTGAGCATCACAGAGTTTCAGTTTATTCTATCAGTTTCCCTGCTGTTGCCATTAGTCTTTTTAATTACAGAATCACCTTTGTAATAATCATCAAGGAAAAGGGTTAGGTGGGTAAATCCTTAAAAACTGATGGTTTTGTAACACATAAGAAAATTACTATCTTGCAATCTGAAGTGTTAAGTAATTTAAATAACTTTTGCCAATAGCAAAAGCCATGTTCAATGAACCAATTCCTATACCTGTAAGTCACTTTGAGCTAAAAATGCAGGATGCAGCTGAGTGCGTATTGCTGGGATTTTCTAATAACTACTCAACATAGATAGCATTTGACATTCCTAAAAAGTCAATTGCGATTGATCTTTTTATTGGATTTAAAAAAAAGAGAGACTTTTGATTTATTTTTGAGTGATGATAAATCATCAGTTAATCTCTATGCGGATGTGAAATTACTTTATTCCATTTCCTATCAAAATGTAGAATTAAATAAAAAATCTTCAAATTCATAACATGTATTCTTTTAAGGGTTACATAACTTTAAAAATTAATTAAAAATAATAAATAAAATCAATAAGATGCAGCTGATAAGTATGGGTAAATAATACTTATAATTTATTTTGCGTAATTTTTCATTCATTTGCTAGATCACGTACATGATTTAATTTTACATGAATATTCTTAAAAGCATCAGACTTACTAATACAATAATGTAAGTAATAGTGGATAATGATAATAACACTTTACTAATAATGTAGGGAAGAGCAATAATTGAATTAATTGCTTAATTATATTATTAGATAAGAGTACCTAAAATAGCAAGACAAATTGATGAAGGGGTCAACCAATCTGAAGTAACCTACAACTCCTTTGAATTTTTAAATTACTGAATTTTTAAAAATATACTGATGAAATATTAAATTGAACTTACTCAACTGAGCCAATGATACACTTAATTGAAATTTCCTCATCTGAGATTGGATGCCATATAATTTGGTCACTCATAAAAACTTGTATCCAACATCGATTTTTTGAACTTACAACTTCATACATTAATCTATAATAAACACGAATAAGCTATTATTAACAGTGTACATATCAATGACAAAAAGTTATCTATAAACATAATTACAAATTTTTGTAAAGTAATAGTGTAAATTAAATTTTACAAAAATAACTGTTATTCTGAAGGTAGCACAATCGCAAAACAAAATTTATTAGCTTTTGTCAGGCATTATAAATGTGCTTTTTACAGCACATAGGATATACAAATAAAAACTACTTTATTTTGTCATAAACTTGAAATTTATCATTGAAGAAATAAACCTAATATATTTTACAGAAAGGAACTTGTGAAAAAGTGTTCCTTGTTTTTCTCTGAGATACCTATTATCATTTTATTTACACAGTAACATAAATAACAAAAGAAATTTGGTTTATCTTGTTCAGTTCTCACTTACACAACTTATTCTTGATTTAATTTTCAACATGCATATATTTTTATAAAATCATTCAAACCATTTGTACAGAGATCAGTTTGTAAACCAGCAAACACCACGGCTCTTTGTAACAATAGGAATACCATAAGAGTTTAAAGATATCCCATTTCACGTCAAAAGGAGTGGCTGTAAGAGGCACCTCTAGAATACAAATTGCTGAGTTTGTATCAATAGACACAACAGCACTCTTGAGAACAGTGTCAAAGTGCTCTGCTACTTCATGTTACCTGACCACTTGGCCATTCACAATTATTTACAAAAAAAAACCAATACCACTGTCCCAATGTTGCATTTGTCTTGAAACATGAGCAATTGCCTTGGTGACAATAAATGGATTATATTAAGATCTTACAAAAAAAAAAAACTGACAACACAATTGTAGGACTTTCCTGTCATATGGCTAAAGCTGTGTTCCAGGAAAGTCCTACAACTGTAGGTTGTTTCTGATGCTTGGCTTACACACAACTTAATTAAAAATATATATCATTTTATTTAAATATATTTTTCATTTATTTAATTCAATAATTCTAACTAAAGTGCATGCGCAGACCATATTTAATTTGTACGGGTGTGGCGATACTAGTGGCAACAGTCGGCACTAACTAAACTAATGTAATTTCACAACTTACATATAACAAATTTTGCTTGTTCGGTCGGCAGACTGATGTAGCCGTGAGGTTTAACACAACAGATACTGAGTCAACTGGGCAAATGAGTTCGAGACCCAGCCAGACCGACTTACATTTTCATACTTTAAATATTATTCATTTATCTAATTCTATTGCTCATCTGTAACAACACAGCAGAGCAGTACTTTAGAGAATTCTTTGGAGTGGGAGTGCGATTTTGCCAATATGTTAACCTTAAAAAAATATGACCTTAATTAAGTAAAATCTCAAGATACTGTTGGTGACCTTGCTCTACAGCCTCACCCTCTTGACCTTTTAACCCTTCACAGGTGGAAATCCATCATATATGGGCTACCTGTACTTATGGTGGAGGGCGGAAACCCATATTTAAGTCTCTGAATGTTACCGGCTATTTTTCTTCATGTAGTTTACATATAAATTCCAGATGTTGTTTCAATCATTTTGAGTTCAATGACTGTGTGTATGTAACAAGACATGTGCATCATTTTTTCGTGTTTTTTGCTCATTTTTAAGTAATCTGTTTACAAAACTTCATTTTCAGCTTGCTTTGTTTCAATTCAAACAAAATTTTCCAGACAAAAATTCACAAGGAAATGAATAAAACTATTTATATTATGATAATAAAACATATTATACTATTCCATGCCTTGGTGCACTACTTCAAAATTGCTATTATATTACCATCAATGCTACTATGTTAGTATTATTATTCAATATCTTTTATATGAAAAGAAATCAATGTAAAACAACCAAACTCATCACCTATAGTTTGCAAATTCTAGTGCGCTCAGTGAGAGTTGTGCTGTTTTTGCGTAAGCTTTTTAGCTTTTTTAGTGGCAGAATTAAGCAAAAACACTAGGTATATGTTCTTTTATGCATGAATGCATGTTTTAAGTTACTTTAAATAGTTTTTGCATGAACTTTTTTTTTTGGAAATGTCTTCCACCCACAGCCATAAAACATCGCCGCCTGTGAAGGGTTAAGTTGAAAATTTAATGGCATCAATGTCCCATATACAGAAGTAATCTGACCAAGTTTGGTCAAAATTGTTATAGTAGTTCTGGATATAAGATGATTTAGAGGCCAACACCAAATACACACACATTCATACGAACATTAATAACCCAAAAATTTCCATCTGGTTTGTTGGGTTCATTAGATGTCAAAACATCAAAATCCGGTGAAAACTGCATATATGCCCAAATCAGTCCGATTACAATAATTTCCTTTTTAAAAATCCAATGCTACATAGACGGAAAAGTAAAAAGGATTATACTTTATTTTTTGCAAAATAATGATCTCAAAATATTCACAATTCTGATTCCTCCTTTTGTGATAAATCCACACTGTATTATTGACAGTGCACCAAATGAATATTTCACTGTAATCCAGGTTATAGAAATTTACTGATAATGTTCATAGTTAAAAATGTAGTTTAAATGTTCAGAATTATATATTATGTATTTTTAGTTTGGTCTTCAGACATTAATCAAAGAATCCATAACTTTGTGAAAGATGCATCAAATCCTTTTTCTCTCACTTTTGGAGTAATTATAAAATTATCTATGCTTAGTTTAAAGACTGATTTCAGAAGTTTGGGGATCATGTGAACCTACTTTATTTTGATAACTAACATGTTTTGTCCATTTCTGTAAAATTTTTATGGGAACATTCTAATTCTTTTGATTCTGTTTACCACCACTGCCCTTCAATGATTTTTTCACCAATTTCCATTACACTTTTCTAGAAACCTATTAGTCAAGTCGATTCAATTTTAAGATGGTATTGTATCACAGATAGTGTGCCCTCAAACTTACTCTAATAAGTGTGGACATTAAATGAAAAAAACAGTCATTACAAACTACATTACATTTCCCTTAACACAGTTCCAATGAATGTATTAGAAGCAGATAAGTGAACATCCATATGGAGTAGATAAATATACAGATTAATTGTAAACTACATTTTTTGGGAATTTTACAACAACTTTAAAAATATTTTATTTTTTTTACTGTTTACTAAACCTGAATTAAGTGGAAGCAGGGATTCATTAAGTTATAATAGCATTAATCAGTTAACACAAAAACTAAATGAATTCATAACAATGGAAATGTGAAGGCCTGTGATTAATAGAACAATGTCCACTTTTAAAATACCAGTTTAATTTGAAGAATTCAATTATTTTATCCAATATCACAATGTCTAAGAAACTTGCCGCCTAACAGTAAAATTCTGTTATGCAATAGCTGTTTCTGTTATCTTAGTTATCTGTTTTAGGGTTAACTATGAGTTACAACATATTATTTTTTATTTGGTATGCTTAAAACAAAAATATGAGAAAATGGTTAACCAAATAAATGAACAACTGTAACATGCAACAGAATGATTTATACAAGAAATATCTTAGTGTACTTTTTATTTATTAAAATATTTTATGAGTAAAGTTGTCACATCTCTTACGCACTTAAACAAACTACCTAGTTTAGAATATTGAGATAGGACATCTTTTAATTTTTTATGAAAGTACTTTCATGGGATCCTGCATCCTCGTCATTGAAATAATTCTGTTATTGCAAAATAAAAATATTAAAATAATGATATTGCATATTAATTTACATGAGTGCTGCTACTATCTGTTGCAGTTTTTGTAAGACTGTCTCCCCCAAACACTGCTTGATGGTTAATCAAACTGAAATTTTGTTTGTATTTATGTATGTAATATTTTATTAAATATTATTATTATAAAATTTTATTATGATATACCATCTTTATTAATTTCTAACATGTGTTAATATCAGAAATAGAATTTTTATTGTTTATTAAATGGTTTGCCATATTAGATAAACTTAATTCTTATTTTTGTAATTTCTATAATGTTCAAGAAATCTAGTTTTAAAGAATCTATTTGTTTTTCTATTGACGTATTTATTAATTTTTATTGTGCAATAATGAAATTATTTCAATCATAACTGAAGTACTTACATGAAAAATTAAGGTAAGATATGTCTTATGTCAATGTTCTATACTAGATGGTTTATTTAATAGAATTTAAATATAGAAAAAGAATTATGTACTTTCTTTTATAAAAATATGAATGTCCAAGTATCTGATTTTCTTTTTTACATTGTAAGATAGAGGGTTTTACATGTAAGAAAGTACATTTATGTTAATGTACAATTGATTTGATTTTTATTATGTTTATTTTAATAATAATTTTTATTGGAAGAAAAAAGGTCGAGATTATTTTTTTTAACAAAACTGAAAATATGTAGCTATCAATGAAAAAAAAGAATGTTAATAGTATCAGAAACATTTTGAGTTAAGATTTCAAAAACGATAATTCTTATTTGGTAACAAGACCACAATTTCTATTGTTATACATGTTGTATGCATTTTACGAATGATTTTAAGATTTAAGTGACTTGTATGAAAAATTATTTCATTTTTGTAAATGATTAGTCAGTTTAACAGTATGATCAATACGTTTACTTAAATGACATACTTTTGTCATCAGTAGTAAATGGCGGTTAAATAACCCATTGATTAGGGTACACATACATGTATAATTATTATCAATAATAAATAAAATAAAAAATCACATATTGATTATTTTTTTTAAATTTTGTTCACATTAGTGTTTTTGTGGTGCACACTACTTCTTTTTTACTTGTTTTTAACAATCTGATTAAGAAATAGCACCCATCTTTTATAAATTTTTAAGTTCCATACATCTCATGAAGTGGTGCACACCACGAAAGTGCTAATGTAAAAAAAATTTTCAAAAGAAAAGATAAAGCAAGAAGTGATATTTTTTTAATTTTATTTATTATTGATAATAATCATTATATTCTGCTAGGGTGTTAGATTATAAATTCTTAGTATAAGTAAGCAGATAAATCAGATTTGCAAATTACTAGTTTCAGATATTTTTATATAGAAGTAGATAAGCGGAAAATCTGACAGTAAACATTTTAAAATGACTGCAAAATAATTCAACATTTTTTAGAACAGTGCTACTAGATGTAGTTTGACCCTGGGCATTCTACAATGATTAATTCATCATAAATATAATATTTCTCCAATCAATCTTCCAGCTATTGCTGGGTCTGGGTGCGTTTGTATAGGTAAATGCAATTAGTGCTAATGGCTTGCCAAGCCTGATGTAGCTGCAGATATAGTGCAATGTAAGTGTAAATGTGTAATCAGGAACAGACTCAATCACTCCTGACCACCAAAGAACATGGTATCCACAGTCTAGTATTCAGATCCACATAAAAGCAACTGCCTTTACAAGGACTTGAACTTTAGAACTCTTAACTAAAAATCAGCTGAATTTGCAATGATCAGTTTAACGACTTGACTAACCCAGCTGGTTACATTTTTTTTTTTTTTAGGGTATGAAAAATGCCATGCCTGACTGGGATTTAAACTCAGGATCTCTGGATGAAAGGCCAAGATGCTACCATTTCACGGAGATCGGCATTCATCATATATAAAATGTAATTGCACAGATAATGGTGACAAATAAGTGATTAGTGAAATTTGTACTTATGTGACGAATTGCACTTTTTTTAGTGCAGCAAATCATTTAAAAAAGTAAATGAACTAAATAATAAATACTGAATGTAAAAAAATTAATTTACCTGTTTTCTTCAATAACTTTTAGAGGATATAAATTAAAATACTTTGATAAATTGTAATAGAAGTTATCATTTTTTTCAACGTAAGATATCATACTGTTTAGCAACTGTGAAACACTGTCAGTGTCAGTGCATTTTGACAATTCATTTTTGAACTCATCCGTTATTTTTTTTGCAAATAACATATTATATTCTCTTCCATTTTCTATAACATAAGAATGTGCAAACATAATACAAACATGAATATACATATAATCATAAGTAGACATATAGACATCAAAGTAACATAACTTTTTTTTATCTGATTTTGAAAAATCTTTTGTGTACAAAAGAAAATAAAAATTATAAATAACCAAATAAAAATATTATGACTGATGGAAAAGAATTCTATAGCTGCTGGCAAACATTCATTACTGGATATAATTTTCCTAATATAGGGAAAGTGTATTAAAAATTATCAATGTCAGTTTCTCTTGGCCAGAGTTGGACTTCAGTAGGGATGTTGTATTAATTTTAAGTTTATACAACTTAATCTGACTGTTTCAAAGGAAACGTCATTAACCTTTAATTCCAGTTAATAACCTAAAAACATGACCACAACCTATTTAATCAGGTTTAATTATAAAAAAAAAAATAAATAAATAAAATCCATAATAAAGATAAAAACTACTTTCTTTATAGTCCTTCAACACTGAAATCTAGTCCTTAGAGCTGAGAACAGTCCTGGAAACCTGTACAATTATATTATTTTCAAAACAAATTTTAGTTAATATAATTTATAAACTATACTTCACCTGAAAACACAATTTATTTTAATTCATATCTTACATATATGTTCTATATATTATATACAAAAGTAGGAATACAATTATGAAGATTTATTAAGTCATTTTTTAAGCATTCTTCATCAGACCTTTCTTAGATAATCATCAGATTATCTGATATTCATCAGACATTCTTAGATAAGAATTCCTCACAAAAACTGCTCTGCTGTTAAAAACACATTTACCAAGTGTTTAAAGTAACCTTGGTCAATAACATTTAAACATCAACTTTTTAGAATTTTTTCTAAATGTTTTTTTTTTTTTGGGTATTTCTGGCCTAACGGAATTGTTCCTGATTGACATTTTGATCCTGATTTGACATTTTCCACAAGAAGTTCTTTGTTTTCTAAGTAGAAATAATAAATAAAGTAGCCAGCAACTAAAAGCAATAAAAAAATAATGTACTCAAATGGCTTAAAGTGAGCTTCAAAATATTCATCAATAAAAAAAAAAGATTCTTGTCTAGTAATATTCTTTTAAAAACTGATTGATTACATTTACATAATCACACTTACACTTACAAAAATTTCTTCAAACAGCAATAAACATTTAAATAAGTTAAAAAAATTAAATGTGTGTCAGTGCACGGACACACAATGGAAGCAAAGCTTCTTACACAATTTTATACGAATTATTATCGGTGCAAAATAATGTATAAGCAGTATACACAAATGATGGAATTTTTTATTAATAAGAAATATCAACAATGAAATTGTTAGAAAGAGAGTGAGAGAGCGCATTTACTGAACATCCATGTTAGTATCTATATATAGCTCGTGGTAGGTATGCTGGGGAATCAAACTGGTGCATGACGGTTTTATGTGATGCTTGTATTTTCTCAGTTGACTCCCCATCCCAAGTCTGGGTTAAGAAGCTTTGCTTCAAAACAGAAATTAGCTTAATTGCAAAAAAACTGTAATATGAAATTATAATTTGATTAAAATCTTACCGGATCGATTTAATTTAATTTTTACATCTTTGACTGTTCTATTTTCATCTTCTGGATATAATTCAACTATTAAACTTAATACACCATCAAAAAATAACCAAGAAAATAAGTAACTTGATAAATATTTAAAGTAACAGCACTCATGGTTCCTTACAACAGAAAAAAAACAAGTACAAATAAATATATGATGTACTTACTGTATTCTTAAACACAATTATTTAAGTGCAGTTACTTAGTTGTAAGCAATTTACAACTATTAGCAACCTGGCACAACTGAGACAAGCTGCTACTGTAACAGCTTAACATGACAATTAAAATTTTGGCACAGAAATATCAGCTTTATTGGATGGAATTATAAGAACTAAGAGTTGTATTGCAACAGGACTGGATTTTGAAAAGCAACTACTCATTTTCATATTTTGTTCAGTTTCAACTTCTATCATAATAGTTCAACTATATTTAATAGCCTTTAGAACAAATTTTTATACTTCACACCCTGTTTCATTAAACAATCAACGATATTAACAGTTACATAATCAACTTAATTTTGACTAAGAGATTGCACTAACAGGGATAATTATAATATTAATACTTCATAAATGTAAATTAGAAAGATTGCTAATATTGATCTTATCGGAACACCAATATTCAAGTCACCCAGCTTATTATGAACAGTAGATCTAAGACGATTAATTTTGAAAGTAGTTCTTCAATGAAATAATAAAAATTAGCCTTATAATGGGTGATATGTAGTGTTCTGTAATTCAGTTTACTGCTGGAAAATAAAGCAATGATTTTAATTTCATAAATATTAAAAATTATGTAATCAGTACCTTTCCTGCCTAAGTTTGTAATCTTAGGTGTTAGTTCAGCAGGAATTTTTGTCACTGAAACAAAGAACCATAAACTAATAAAAGAAGAGCATGTGTTTCCATTTTACACTGTTAGCAGAACACAAATAAAAGTAGAGCTACTTTTTGAAATGTTTATAGAAAATAGAGAAAAATTTAACAACGGCCCAAGGCTTGGAAGAAGAGCTTAAAGTCCATTAAGAAATACATCTATGGAATTTAAATGTTCATGCTAACAATGTTGATTGAATTTTAAGAGCTGAGCTTAAAAAATATCACCCTTATCTTTGCAAAGTCTTACAAAAGACAAATCTTATTGGGAAGTATCATTTTTGTAAATGTTTTAAATTTACTACGAGACGGAAAAAGACTTTCTGCGTAATTAGCGAAAAGCCTTCACTTAAACAGCCGAGTTAATTTATTAGAGTGACACTAGTCTGCATTTAATAATATAAAAAGAGCATAATGTTCCTGGACTGAATGTGGTGGTTAGGAATTTGAGAAGCTTCTTATCCTTCTAAGACATTGTGTTACCGAACAAAAATAATTTGGTTAGGTGAAACTGTTTTGTCAGCTGGAAAATATCCCTTATATGTAAATCAGATTTGGCAACAAGTAGGTGTTTCACCACCTCATACAGTCTCTGTGTGTAAGAATTTCATTTCTCAAAGGTAACTTTCTGAAATGGATTACAAAGAGAGGCACAAATAACTGGCCACCATAGTTTTACAAACTTTCAACATACGGGGTGTTCTAAAAAAAATAAAGTTTTTGCTGAAAACCCAAAGGATTTGGATCGTCTAAAGTGTAATATTGACATTTCTTGCCTTGAAGTTGAAAGTGGAATCATTTATTATGAGGTATATAAAACAAAATGATATATAATTTTAACAACTTTTGTAAATAGATATTTTATATGTGTTAAATCTTTTAAACATTCAAAACCATATTTAATTTATTTTTTTGTAAACTGCCTTATGAAACATGCGGTATATCGTTATGACACAATATATTTCAGTTATTTAAAAGAAAATTTAATAAAGGCTATTTACAAAACTAGCTCTAAACAAAACTGCTTCTGAGATTTCAAGCAGTAAATAAAAGTTTTTTAAATATGAATCCTCCTCCTATCAATATTTAATTCTATAAAAACAATCTAACAATGACAATCAGATTGGAAAGTAATTTATGTAGTTTTTATTCAGATGTAGACTCTGCCTATTATGGTTATATCCACTCATGGCTATTACCTATGTAATTCATATTTGTGAACTATTTCTTACGAAGTTGTGTATAATGCATTGCTTCACCCCAACAGAAAGGGATACACATAACTGTCCAGTACCTGTTGTGAACAAGATGAAGCTGTCGCTTATTGGACTGAGTGTAATCTCATTTTGGTGGGCTTGGCATCCTGATCTGCAATAGTATTTTCAGCTCAATGAAAAATCAAACAGGAAACCACTCCACATTCTTTTTAGTAGCCTTGCACAGGGTCTTGTTATTTTTGGAAATAGCTATCAGTTTTGGGCATGACTTGTCATTAACGACTTCTATGGTTATTACACTAACGTATAAACTGACTACATATATTAAAATAATGAGCAAAGCATAACCTCTTCTGTATTATTCTGTGTTCATGCTCCTGGATTGTTAATATCTCATTTAGTTTTAGTGATACTGTTATTTTGAGTGCAACCTGTTTAAGTGTTAGTAGCTATTTTTCTCTAATGTGTGATTTTCAGGAGTAATACAACGTAAAATTTTGCATGAAACTGGGGAAAACTTTAACAGAAACATTTCAACTTTTGAAACAAGTTTACACAAAATGATGCACTGGGTTGTATGCAATGTTACGAATGATTTTCACAATTTAAAAGTGGTCGTCAGTCAAATTCAACATGACCATTGACCAGGAAGGCCTTCAAATTTCAACTGATGACACCCATGTTCAGAAAATCAATGATCTGGTGCGTGCAAATCACCAATTGACTGTCGGATAACTTGCAGAAAAGGTTAGCCTCAATTGGATCATACCATGACATTTTGACTTAAAAATTGAACATGCATCTAGTTACAGCAAAGTTTGTTCTTCGTTTGATGACCAAACAGCAAAAAGAACATCAAGTGTACGTATGTTGGCAACTTCTTAAACAAGCCAATGATGATGAAACATTCATGCAAAGGATCATAATGGAAGATGAAAGCTGGATTTACGTTTTCAACATCGAGACAAAAGTTCAGTCATCACAATGGATTGGCAAAGGATCTCCATACCCCAAGAAAGTATGTCAGTCTCAATCCTATGTCAAAGTGATGCTCTCTGTCTTTGTTGATTTTAATGGAATTGTGCATTTTGAATTCTTGCCAAGGTGAAACAATAAAATGCGTATATTATCAAGTCCCTTTACAACAGTTACATGAAAAAATCTGCAAAACGATACCAGAATTGTGACAAGACAACTCATGGTTCCTTCACCATGACAATGCACCTTTGCACATTCAACTTTGTCAATTTTTGGCACAAAAGGTTGAGTGTCAAAAGGCACTCTGCCTTTTGTGCCAAAAATCAGATGACTGTCCTTCCTCAGGCTCCCTACTCGTCAGACCTGGCTCCTTGCATTTTTTCTTATTTCTGAAATAATTAAAATCTGTGATGAAAGGACGCCACTTTGAGATTACTGATGATATTAAAGCAAATTTGTCACAGACCTTAAAGGCTATTTCAAATGAAGCTATCCATGACAGCTTTGCAAAGTGGAAACACTGCTGGGAAGTGTGTGAATAGGGGAGGAGAGTAATTTGAAGGGTACGAGGACCAATCTCATCTTTAAAATTAATAATAAAGATTAAAAAAATAAAGTTTGGTTATTTTCCGAACAGACCTCATAAACATCCCTAAATACAATGATGAAGGAAAAGATATGCTAATCAAAATTATATTAGTATAATCATACGTGCATAATGTTGAGCTGAATCAACACGATTCAATGCAGGAGAAACAGCCTTCTTCACTCTTGTACAAGAAATTCAAGGATAAACCCTTTTAATACTTTTAGTGTTCTGGAATTTTCAAGGAATGCTACATTTCTAGAAACAAGATGATAATGTGAAGTTCCATTGGTGTTTTTGGCTGCAATTTGACTGGATTTATTACATTAATACCTTCTTCAGGTCTATTGACTGTAATAATATTATACCATCATGACAATGCCAAATCGCATATGGCTTGATTAATCCAGGAAAGAATCAATCTGTTGCAGAGATAACTACTTCAATACCCACCTTACAAACCTGATTATCCCAAGAAACTTTAACTTGCCAATTCTTATAAAAATTCACAGAGGGTGATAAACACTATACAAGTTATGAACTAAAACATAAGGTGTAAATGGGCAGAGACAGCAGTTCAAACAAATTTATGCAGCAGATTATGGGGCATGAATAAAATGACCATTCTTATTTTCACATTACACTGAAAATATGAATGATTTTCAAGTACCTAACTTTTTTTTTTGTCTTCAGTCATTTGACTGGTTTGATGCAGCTCTCCAAGATTCCCTATCTAGTGCTAGTCGTTTCATTTCAGTATACCCTCTACATCCTATATCCCCAACAATTTGTTTTACATATTCCAAACGTGGCCTGCCTACACAATTTTTCCCTTCTACCTGTCCTTCCAATATTAAAGCGACTATTCCAGGATGCCTTAGTATGTGGCCTATAAGTCTGTCTCTTCTTTTAACTATATTTTTCCAAATGATTCTTTCTTCATCTATTTGCCGCAATACCTCTTCATTTGTCACTTTATCCACCCATCTGATTTTTAGCATTCTCCTATAGCATCACATTTCAAAAGCTTCTAATCTTTTCTTCTCAGATACTCCGATCGTCCAAGTTTCACTTCCATATAAAGCGACACTCCAAATATACACTTTCAAAAATCTTTTCCTGACATTTAAATTAATTTTTGATGTAAACAAATTATATTTCTTACTGAAGGCTCGTTTAGCTTGTACTATTCGCCATTTTATATCGCTCCTGCTTCGTCCATCTTTAGTAATTCTACTTCCCAAATAACAAAATTTTCTACCTACATAATCTTTACTCTTCCTATTTTCACATTCAGTGGTCCATCTTTGTTATTTCTACTACATTTCATTACTTTTGTTTTG
The DNA here is from genome assembly GCF_047948215.1 of Lycorma delicatula. NCBI lineage: Eukaryota > Metazoa > Arthropoda > Insecta > Hemiptera > Fulgoridae > Lycorma > Lycorma delicatula. Next base: position 17,642,026 of record NC_134459.1, read on the forward strand.
TTCTTGTTTATTTTCATGCGATAGTTCTTGCGTAGGACTTCATCTATGCCATTCATTATTTCTTCTAAATCCTTTTTACTCTCGGCTAGAATTACTATATCATCAGCAAATCGTAGCATCTTTATCTTTTCACCTTGTACTGTTACTCCGAATCTAAATTGTTCTTTAACATCATTAACTGCTAGTTCCATGTAAAGATTAAAAAGTAACGGAGATAAGGAACATCCTTTTCGGACTCCCTTTCTTATTACGGCTTCTTTCTTATGTTCTTCAATTGTTACTGTTGCTGTTTGGTTCCTGTACATGTTAGCAATTGTTCTTCTATCTCTGTATTTGAACACTAATTTTTTTAAAATGCTGAACATTTCATTCCAGTCTACGTTGTCGAATGCCTTTTCTAGGTCTATAAACGCCAAGTATGTCGGTTTGTTTTTCTTTAATCTTCCTTCTACTATCAATCTGAGGCCTAAAATTGCTTCCCTTGTCCCTATACTTTTCGTGAAACCGAATTGGTCTTCTCCTAACACTTCTTCCACTCTCCTCTCAATTCTTCTGTATAGAATTCTAGTTAAGATTTTTGATGCACGACTAGTTAAACTAATTGTTCTGTATTCTTCACATTTATCTGCCACTGCTTTCTTTGGTATCACACTTTTTTTGAAGTCTGACAGAAATTCCCCTTTTTCATAAATATTACACACCAGTTTGTATAATCTATCAATCGCTTCCTCACCTGCACTGTGCAGTAATTCTGCAGGTATTCCGTCTATTCCAGGAGCCTTTCTGCTATTTAAATCTTTTAATGCTCTCTTAAATTCAGATCTCAGTATTGTTTCTCCCATTTCATCCTCCTCAACTTCCTCTTCTTCCTCTATAACACCATTTTCTAATTCATTTCCTCCATATAACTCTTCAATATATTCCACCCATCTATCAACTTTACCTTTCGTATTATATATTGGTGTACCATCTTTGTTTAACACATTATTAGATTTTAATTTATGTACCCCAAAATTTTCCTTGACTTTCCTGTATGCTCCGTCTATTTTACCAATGTTCATTTCTCTTTCCACTTCTGAACACTTTTTTTTAATCCACTCTTCTTTCGCCAGTTTGCACTTCCTGTTTATAGCATTTCTTAATTGCCGATAGTTCCTTTTACTTTCTTCATCACTAGCATTCTTATATTTTCTTCGTTCATCCATCAGCTGCAATATATCGTCTGAAACCCAAGGTTTTCTACCAGTTCTCTTTATTCTGCCTAAGTTTGCTTCTGCTGATTTAAGAATTTCCTTTTTAACATTCTCCCATTCTTCTTTTACATTTTCTACCTTATCTTTTTTACTCAGACCTCCTCAAAAATCTTCTTTACTTCCTCTTCCTCAAGCTTCTCTAAATTCCACAGATTCATCTGACATCTTTTCTTCAGGTTTTTAAACCCCAATCTACATTTCATTATCACCAAATTATGGTCGCTATCAATTTCTGCTCCAGGGTAAGTTTTGCAGTCAACGAGTTGATTTCTAAATTTTTGCTTAACCATGAAATAATCTATCTGATACCTTGCAGTATTGCCTGGCTTTTTCCAAGTGTATATTCTTCTATTATGATTTTTAAATTGGGTGTTGGCAATTACTAAATTATACTTCGTGCAAAACTCTATAAGTCGGCCCCCTCTTTCATTCCTTTTGCCCAGCCCGTATTCACCCACTATATTTCCTTCCTTGCCTTTTCCAATGCTTGCATTCCAATCTCCAACTATTATTAAATTTTCATCTCCTTTTACGCGTTTAATTGCTTCATCAATCTCTTCGTATATACACTCTACCTCATCATCATCATGGGCGCTTGTAGGCATATAGACGTTAACAATCGTTGTAGGTTTAGGTTTTGATTTTATCCTTTCTATCCTATACCTAACTACATTTTTTTTAAATAACTGTGTCCTTTCCACTGACTATATATAGCACATCAAGCATGAAACTACCTTTACATTAATCCTTTTTTTTACATATTATGTATCACTAACATTTTTTCCACCTTTACAAGATTGCACATCAGACTTAAATTTTGTTACTATTATTTCATCTTTAGATTTCAAAAGTGACAGAAAGTGATCTGACTTGATTATAAAAATTGATTGATTTAATTATTATAAATGACACATTAAACATTTCTTTACTGAATTTTTTTTAAAAGTTAGAACTGGTTTCATGCCCACTTTATACCTTTTTGTAATGTTAAAAGTAATTTTTGTTTTCAATACATTTTCTTACAGATCATATATCAACAGGTAGAATTTACATAATGTTTGGGAATCCCAGCACACTACATCTGTTGCTGAGGCAAACAAAATTTTTTTGTGAAAATTTCTTTTCACGCTAATGAAACCCTAGAATCTAGAATGCAGCTAGAAAAATATAAACAGAAAATAAGTAATTCATAAAAATGTTCAATTGATCAAATTATAAATAATAAAATCCATAAATAAAATAAATATTTCTTAAAGTAAAGAAAATAAATGAATTTGAAAATTTTAAAATCTGGTAACTGCAAAAATCTGACTATATCAATTTCTTTTTTTGGAAAGTAGTTATTATGATACGAGTCTCGGCTGATAAATTTTGCACACTGGCATGCTACACAGAGACAAAACGTACTATCAAGTTTGGCATGGCAGCACATGATAGGTAAAATCCCCCTCTACAAACCTACGATAATGCACTGAAATCCGTTTAATGGTTTGTTTTCAATTAAAATTAAGTGGAGTATGGTCAATAAGTCAATACGATTAAAATATGTTTAACAGCAGTAAACGTGAAACCTATGAATATTTTTCATAATTTAAAAGCAGTTTATGGTAGTGAAACTGTTGACAGAAGTACAGTGAAAAAGGTGGGCGCTGAAATTTCAAGAATGTGAAGCTAGTAAAGTGATAACTGAGGATGCACCTTGCAGTGGACAACCAGTTTCTGTGACTGACAAGAAGTATCGAAAGGAGGTGGACGATTTGCTTCAAAGTGACCAGGCTAAATCACCCAGCAACGCATCACTATTCAGCTAGGCATATCTAAAGAACAAGTAGGTCATATTATCGAACAATTGGTTACCGTAAAATCTGAGCACAATGGGTAACGCGCAAACTGACAGACTAACACAAGCAGCATAGTGTCAAACGTTGCAAAGAACTTTTACAGTGCTACCATGCTGAAGGAAACAATTTCGACTTCCTTTTCAATATTGTGACCAGGGGTGAGAGTTGGGTACATCATTACAACCTGGAAGAAAAACGACAAAGCATGGAATACAGACATAACGAATCACCAAAACCCAAAAAATTCAAAACTCAAGCCTTGGTGAAGAAACTCCTTTGATGGTATTTTGGGAAGTCAAACATGTTATGTGACTGAGTATCTGGAACAAGGGATGACTGAACACCAAATGGTACATTGAGATGTTAAGGCAATTCAGAATGATTTCAATGCATAGTTGCTGGTTTAACGAGTACTGTAATGTTCTGTAGTAATTGTACAGAAAGATAAAAATTTCATAACCACATATACTTCATGTAAAATTCTGTACAAATTTGGTTCTACTTTGATCTCAATCCAGGTAATGGTGTTTAGAAAATTTAATGATAATGAATTAAAATTTATTAGGTCAATTACTGCATTTTAGTACACAATAATAAAATAAAATAGATGCAAAAATGCCAAATTTATAGGTTATTAAACATATAACAGCATAAACAAATAGAATTTTTACTATTTTCCATTTTTCATTATTTTTATTCAAAATCTGTCACTATGTTATATAAAACTATTTCATAAGCAATTAAGAGAGTGACTCTGTAGTACTGAACAAGACAGTAAACTGCAATTCCTAGATAGTACAACCCTTAGTATATTTTTGAAAGAATATGGAAGATGAGAAGGAGATGAAAATAAAGTGACATCAGCCAAATCTTGTGTTTAAAAAAATATGAATGTGTGTTATGTGTTTAAAATTCCTGCAGATCAGTGAATTTAAACAATACTAAATTTAGTCTCCTACATTCTTGTTAGCATTTGCTGGCTAATAGAAAACTGAATTGATAACACTAGTGGTATAGGCTTCCAGCAAGCATTCGTCATATTGAGAAAATTTACTTAAATATTAATAAAGATATATTATTAAAACAATATAACTGAACAATATTATTTTAATCACCTAAAAAGGAAATTGAAGTTAAGGTGATAAATAATTATAAAATATTCAAAATATACAAATAATAAAACTATGGACCCCTTTCTATACACAAAATATAACTCTTTACCTGAATTCTGTAGAAAATGGAAACCTAGTTTTGGTTATAGGTAATCTATTCTGTCCTTGATTTGATTGTGTCTTTGGAGAACTGATATCCATTTCAACAATAACAGTATCACTTATGATCTCTGGATTTTCTGAAAGGTCAGTCAACAAAATTAAAATGTTACTTAGTGTCTACATTAAAAAATTATATCATTACTCTGAAACTATAATCTTTAAGTAATTATATCATTACTTTAGAAATACAGTGTTTCTAAACATGGGGTTCACTTACAAATTAGCCTACAACTTTAAGCAAAAACAATAATGAAATCATTTTATGTGAAAAAAAAAATTATTATAAAAATTTTACTTACTTAAGTACACACATGTAAAGAAAATAAATTAATGAGATAGTTGCATTTGTTTTTCATTTAAAAGTTTCTCCATACGTGGATCTATGTTAGAAACATACATAAGAAATTATCTTCAAGTGATAAAAGACGATTCCTTTATTTAGCTTTTAGTGCAACCATAAGATGAAAAACCCTTTTCATAGAGTTAAGATATGGCGAAAGGGACTAACATTTCCAATGCTTCTGTGACTAAATTTCCATATTCACTTCAATGAGCAAGCAAAAATGTATTTAAATTTTCAGATATGAATTGTAGTTGTAATGTTTTATAGGCAGACATTTCAATGAGGTGGTTATGAATCTCAAACGGTAACTTAGCAACTGCAACAACATTTTCACAAAATGGATTCAGTACCCCCATCTCTCCGAGAAATCATTTTTATCTTCCAGGAAGTACTCCGTCAACTGAATTTTTTGCTCATGCAGATGCATCTTGATGCTATCCAAACTATGGTGAATAATAGTTTTTAATAATTGGTGAATAATAGTAATTGGTGTCTTCTTCACCCAAATTTTTCTCAATCTAATCAGAAGTGAGTGGAAATATATCAAAATTTTTGCTTTCAAGATCAATAATCAAAATATCAAGCTTCTTAACAAAAACATGAACTTTGTCATTAATAAAATTGCTTTTATCAAGTTCTTGTAAATTCACATTCAAGTTGTTTAAATGTAAAACAGTTACACCGTTATACCACACACTAAACAACTAATACCTAACCAAACACCTAACACCAAACAACTAAAACCTCATTATAATTTTCAATGAAACTATGCTTTCAAAAACTTAAAGGCACCAGATGCATACTTCATATTCAAAACTAGATTGACATTTGGCACAATCCCTTATGCCATTTTTATACTACTATGAGCAAAACATGTTCAAACATATTTCGAAAACATTCGAATATGATGCTCTCACAGCAAATATTATGCAAGCAGACCAAATTACAAGGACCATGTACACATCAAGTTGGAACCTGTAAGTTTCTCATGTTTGTACACTTCATAGAGCATGCTCATACCAGTCACTATCAATGCAGCTAAATAGTTTTAAGTAGGTTTCATTGGGTTGAGGTTGGAGGTTGCGAAATATTCATTTTATATTTATATATATATTTTTATTTTGGGGGGTTGTGGAACTGAAAAGGTTGAGAATCATTGCTTTTAGGGTGATATAACTTTGACAATTTTTAATAGCAACACAATTTTAGAAGGTTTTAATATTATTCAAAACCTTGTCCACTAGATGAAAAGCTCTACCCTGATAAGAAGGAAGTAGGTAGTTATCACATTTCAAAACTAATCATCCTAAGAGTAATGTCTCCCCAACATATATGACAACTACTTTTTATAGTCAACAAAGATGATTAACTTTTGCAGGTTAGAGATCATTCATTACCTTACATTTTTCTTCTTTTTTTTATAACTCAAAGCCAAATTCAAAATTAATTCATTAGAAAGCAGTAATCTCCCACTAAGCTATTCTGCCTACTCAAATATTTTATCAGAAGTAAAAATTTCTTTGTACAGGGTATAAGTCAAAATAATCTTTAAGCTGAATTCTTATCTCAGCACAAAGAAACACTGAGACATCCAGAATATAAAAGGAAATCTTATTTTGAAAGAATTTTATTTTTTTATTTCAAACATATTTATTAACCGAGATGAAAATAATAAGAAAGATGAAGATCTTATAGTTATACTTAGGAAAGTAAAAAGTAACTTGTGAATAGAACTGATCTATTTAAAATCAATATCTCGACAAAAAGGTATAAATATAAAATACATAATTTTTTTTTATGAATTTCTCTGTTGATAAATGTTATTACAGACATACTGAATGTAGACAAGTGATTTCTTCCCAATTTTTTCCAAATGAATATACTAGCAATTATTTTTAAACAAATATACAATTGAAAATATAATTTAGTGACAGTTTGAAGATCAACTATAAACAGCTCTCAAAGTTTATTGATTTAGTTGTGAATTATCTATTTAATAAATTTTAGTAAAAATATTTAAATTTAAAATAACTCTAATGAAAAGTCACCAACTCTTGTCTTGTTTGGCTATTTAGTAACCCCAGAATCAATAGAATACACTTTGAAATCATTTGTATGAATAATTAAATAAAATTTTTTTGACATCATTTTTACAGGAGAGGTATTCAAAACAAGGTGAACTTTATTAGATCATCAGCTTTTATCAGTTAACAAAAAGGCAGAACACTTTCTAATAATTTCTTTCAGTAAAAAAAAAAATGTATTATTAATGTTTTTAAATATACTCATACTTTTATTAAATCATTAACCATTTATAAATAAAACAATTTGATAACAACTCTCTTTCAATTGTATTTAAACAGCCACAGTATCAAATAGCTGTTTTTATATATTCTGTAAATATGTCTATAGCATCATAGTTAATGCTACAGTGCTACTCATGTATGGCAAAAATTACAGTAAGGTAGAATAACAACCCTTTTTTCAAACAATCAAAGATTAATGTTTACACTCGAATGAATAAATTACATCGATCATAAACACACATTAACAATTATAATAAAAAGTTTTTATACCTTCAGATTTCTCATTTACTAATTTGGCAGGTGACAAAACCGAGTTTAAAGTTAAATTATTTAACAGTTCAGTTGGTTCATTATAATCATAACTGTTACTTTTTGGTTCAGTTTGAGAATTTATATTTGTATGGTCTTGAGATTCTTCTTCTTGTTTTGAAATTTTTGAAGGACTTTCAACATCATCAATAGCTTCTGCATCAAACAACTCAACTGATTTTCTTTTAGTTGATGTGAAAACTGTAATAATTAATTATAAACTCTAAATTAACATGTAATCAACATACAAGAGAAATAAAATAGTATAAATGCAACAGAAACCTGAGAGAATTCTACACTAAACTATTTACACACTTACTAGCTATGACTTTCATGGCAAACCCTGAATAATGATTCAGCTTAAGCCAATAGAGGACTGGATCTTTTCCTCTACAAAGAAAACTAAAGGAAATATAATTTGAGAGATAATACAAAAGGTTTGGCAGGATGGAAGGATTAAAAAAAAAAACAAAGAAATTAGTAAAAAAACTCAATGTTGGAGACAGAACTAAACAAAAAATATGGTATACTTTCAAAGTTCAAGATCATAGACTTATTCTTTTTTATTAGATAACACATCCTGACCCTCAGAGGAAGACATCCATCTTGTGATTACTTCAATCACCACATCATCCTCTCCATTCCTAGCCCTGATAAGCTTTACCAGAGATTGTCTTATTGACTAACTCTAATTGCATACTACAGTCATCAGTTTAGCCTCTTTCAGGATACCACTGGAAATGCTTCGTAAGACATTTCAATCAGTATTTCAACTCGGCTACTGCCTTTGCAGTATAAAGATAAGACAGTAGCTAATTTGCTACTGCCTTTGCTGTAAGACACTTCAACATCTTTTCTTGTCTAACTGGATCAAGTTATTTATTTATATAATAGTACAGAAGAATAAGAGTCCTAAAACTGACTATTATTAAAATTATTATGAATGCCAACCAGGCAAAATTACTATTTAAGTTCTATAAATTATATTTTAAATTACAGAATATAATATATTCAGTAAAATTTGTATTAAATTAAATATTACACCAAAATATGCTAGGATTAACATAAAACATTCTCACAATAGCAAATGTATAATAATCAAAAAAAAAAGTTTAGAATAAAATAAATATATTACAAAAGAAGTTTGATAAATATTGAAGTATATAATACACATCTCCAGTTAGTAAAAATTTTAGGACTTTTTATTTTTAATTATGGATTTAATTTGATTAAAACTAATGCTCAAATTTATAAAAATGGGCTTAATGATTCTAAACATAAAAAAAATTAGTAAATTGATAAAAACAAAATATAATGATAACAATAAACGTAATTATATTTATAATAATAATGAATGTTTAGGTTATTATAAAATACACATAGATTTAGTAAAGAATGATGACTCTGAAGATTTACAGTTAAAGAATGTACATGTTAATTCGACTTCATTTACTGATAATTGTATAGATTTGATAAATTTAACAAATGTTGTCCTTAATAATGAAGAACAGTTCATTGTAGCCAATGCTTTCAAATTCAATCTAGGGGACAGTGATAAGAATATTATTAAAAATGTCTTTGTGGATTCTGAAATAAATATTAATAAAGCATATCCTAATGATAAAGAAATTTTACGTAATACCATTAGTAATAAAATTCAAGAAATCAAAGTAAAAATTTAGACCAAAAGACTAATTTTAATTAAAAAAATTAATTTATAATTTGAAAAATAAATTGAGTAATAATAACTGTATTGATTTAAAATCAGATAAAACCAATCCGGACAATATGCATTTTGAAAAATATAATAGTTTAATGAAACAATATATAACGGAAAATAATTTCAAAGAGATAAAGGACCCTACCAAAAAATTTTTAAGAATTAAAAATTTAAAAACACAATACCGTAATGTTCTTAATTACAATAATAAATTAACACATCAATCCAGATTATACCCTTTTCAACCAAGGGCACCAATTTTAACTGGACTTCCGAAAATATATAAACCTATGTGACCTTTAATCAATTTTACAATTGCTCCATCTTATATTGTCTCTAAAGTAATAGATAAAATACTTAGAATAAAAATGAATTTAAATTACAAATATAATATACAAAATGGATTTGAATTTATAAATAAATTAAAAGATTTAAAAATTGGAGATAATACTAGAATGGTTAGTTATGACAGTAATATGTACCATAGCATACCCACAGAAAATACTATTAACATAATAAAAAGTAAATTAATGTATAACAATGAAGACTCTGTATTTGCTGATAATATTATTACTATTATTAGAAATGTATGCCAACAAAATTATTTCAAATTTAATGACAAATATTACACTAAAGAAAATACTTTACCCATGGCCCACGGCCGAAATTTATCTACAGGATTTCAAAAATAAAATTATTTTTGGCATTGTTCATACTCATAATATTTTACTATCAACTAGGTATGTTGATATATTCGTAATCTGTAACCCCTTTATATATAATGAACATCTAATAATTTTGAAAAAATTAAATTCATACTGTAATGGGTTAAAATTTACTTTTGAAATTGACATAAATAAGACAATAAATTACTTAATGTTAGTACCGAAATTAATAAAAATAATCAATTTATAATGTTAGTAAATAGAAACCCTACAACTAATAAAACCCGCAATACATAGGTATTCAAATCATCCATGGTCACATAAGATTAATACACATACAAACATTGTTAACAGAGCAATTAATTATGCTCAATATAATGAAAATAATTTAACAAAGAAACAGATATTATAAAACAAATTGCTATATATAATGGTTATAGTGAATTTTTAACAGATAATATATACAAAAAAACAAATATTAAAACTTAACAATAATACATGTCTAATACCAATCAACCAACCAACAGAGTATGAGGATGACACGATTAGGCTGCAATACATATCAGCACTTTATCAAATATTGTTAATTTAGTTTAGTCTATTTAAAATCCTACACAGTAATATAATACTGGCTAGCCAAACTATACAAACATATTCTTTTTTTTTCAACATCTTTATCATTTTAACTTTTAATTAATATTTTTATTATTTGACAGCATATTTTTATATATGGAACTTTTAACGTTAACTTTTAATTTTGACTTTAAATTTTGAAGGGGAAAAAATTAATTCTAATTCCATTTTGATTTGAATCAATTTTAAAGTTTATATCTAAAGTTTTAACAAATTTTGTTTTATTGTATTTATCAAGATTTTATTTTGTTAATGTTGTGTATTTATATGTAATTTTATGTGAACAATTAAAAGTTTGGATCAAGTGAAGATAAGATGTGTCAACCTACCTAATTTAATTTTATTCTGTACTTGATGGTAGATCAAGTTATATATATATATATATAGCACAATGTATAATGCTGCAGATTATATTTTGAGAATAGTCATTAACAGTAGTATGGAGAAGTTGTTCAAGAGAAATGAAATTTATATTTTCCACGGGCAAATCCAAACAAATTAATTGCACATACTTTTTTTTTAATATAACTAAAATAACAGAAGAAAATAAAGAAAAGGGCACGTCATTGAAGCTGGAAAATATAAAGACTTGGTAATTCATTTGAACTTGAAATATTGTCAGTCATTTAATGGCATTTAGTAAACATGAAACAGTGGTCAGGGACTCATCGTGCTTTCTGTGTTAAATTGTTTTATAAAAATGGATATTCTACGACAACTGTACTAAGGTTATTTCTCTACCAGTTCAATATTATGTCATGAGAGGGCTTCATAAGTTCATATAATTAACTCAGGGATATAAAAGGTTTGAGTCCACACTAAATTTAACACATAAAGGAGCATCAAAAAGTGTCAGAATCCCAGAACAGAAAACATTGATTGAGTTTGAACTGCCATAACATGCAGTTTGAAACGTTCTGCAAATAAATATGTATTACCATTGGATTTAAGTAAATCATTGAACCTTCAAATCTTATAAAAGAACTTAAGTTTCCCTATAAAATTAAGTGTTTAGGAATTAAAAGGTGCATATTTGGTTACTAGCATGAATTTTTGTCAAGAAATGTTGCAGCATTTAAATGGAGATACAAACTTAATCGACCATATGTTTGTCAGATGAATCTAACACAGCATTTTAATTTTAATAGCTACATAAATAAACAGAATAGTCAATCTGCGTTGTGCACTTTTGTATCATCTGGCATTATTGGACCATTCTGTTTTCAAGATAATTAAGGAAATGATACAACCATTATTACTGCAGCATGTTAAATAAACATGGTCACATTTTTGAAGCAAAAATTAGTTCAATTCCCACAAATCAGTGGTTCCAGCAAGATGGTGCTACAAGTCACACCGCTCACTTGCATTACTGCTTTAAGAAAACACTTTCTGAACTACATCATCAATAGAAATATTGTTTGGTAGGCTAGATCTCCTGATTTGTCTGCATGTGACTTTTTTATTTGGGGTTTACTCGAAGCAAGGTGTATGTCGAGTGACTGCAAACATTAGCATAACTAAAATTAAAAATTCAAGAAGAAATTGCATGCATTACATCTGCCATGTTACAGCAAGCCATGGAAAATGTTTGATTACGATTATAACAATGCGTAGATCATTTTGGTCCCTATCTGTAAAATTATTATTTTAAAAAAATAAAATGGCATGTCCTGCTTAACAGAAAACTGCAGAAACATTCATATTAAAATAAAAACTTATTTAAATACAGTTATTTTAATTTTCTCATTTCAATGATATACCCTTTAATTGTAGGATAATATACAAATTTTTCTTTCTACTTTTCAACAAATTAGCTTTAATTCAATGTTTATTGAAATATCTTACAATAACTTTAAATTGTTATAAATAAAAAACAACAAAAAATTACTTAAAACATACCTGAGTCAAATACAATTCATACATTTAAAGTACAACCCATTCATCAAGTGTAACATCTGTTACACTACAATTATTCATACACACAGACAATAATTACCAATAATAGCACCTGGTTTGGTATATATATAAATATAATTTATAAAGAATATAAATTTGTGAAGCAGTCATAAAATATTATGACTTGCTTATCATCTATGTCAGGTGCAGACGTATTTTTTCTCAATCACAACAAAATTTTTAACAGAATTTGAATGTACCTGTATTACATCTTCAAAGAATAAAATGCATGAAGCATTTCAGCAAAGGAGGGAGGTAAAAAAACTCCTTCAAGCAAAGACAACCACGATAACATGCGACAAATATGTCATCAAAAAAAGATGGATGAATGTACTTATCCTTGATGCTGAGTTCATAGTTTGAACAGGATTGGTTATTACAGAAGAATATGTACAAGAACACTCAGATAGCAGTCAAATCAAACTAAGGAAACTTGAGTAGGGATACAAAAATAATAATAAATATGATATGAACAACCAAAAAGAAACTACCATACCTTTTCCATATTCGTTTAATTCATTTGTGGAAATAGTATTTGACACTTCTTTACAAACAACCATTTCATCATCACTCTCAATTACTTTGCTGCCATTAAAATCTGCATCAGTCTTTGATAAATCTGTCATTATTTCTGAAAAATTGTTATTACTGTTTTTACTTTGTAGTTTATTTTTTTTGTTATTGTAAGGTTTTCTAACAGTAACTGCAGTTAAATCTAGATTCTTTAAAATTTCACTAGAAACATTACCATGACTTGTGTTGTTATTTACAGATACAGTTACAATTAAATCAGGTGTACACTTATCTATAATTGATTTTTGTAAATTTCCTGTTATATTTGGGATGGTGTTATTAGATTTAGTTATATTCTGCAAGTGAGATACTTCCTTATCTTGTTCAATTTCATCGTCAGATACATTAGAATGTTTCTTACTTAATATTGTAGATCCAGTACAAGAACCGTTATTTGATTTTGCTGAAATAAGTTCATTTTTATTGATGTGTGATAATTCTACTGACTGTTTTATCACATTACTAGATAAATTATGGCATTCTTTAACTAATTCTGTTGAATTTGAGATTACTGAATGATGTTCATTTATAAGTTCATTACCTGTCTGTTCAATATTTTTAGTTGAAATAAAATGCTTTTCATTGCTTTTTAATGAAAAGCTTTCAACTGTGACTTCAGATTTTAAAGAATGACTCTCAATTGCGTTTTCCTGTGATGAAATTTTATGTTCTGTAATATTATTTGCTGTACTACAGGGTATTTCATTTAATTCAAAAGAGTTTAATGGTTGATCTTTCAATGAAATATTAGACATCTCTTTGAAACCATCAATTACATTAATATTTTGCTCTTCATTATGTTTATTTACCTCACCACTTTCATTAACTGCTAAATTATGAGATAAATTTTTACCATTAACAGTATAATTACATTCATCTTCATTTTCTTTTACAGGAATTAACTTATCTTTAGTCACATCATCCTCGTTAATAACATTTATTTGATTAAAATCAGCAACAACAGTTAGATTCTTAGCTATTTCATTTTGTTCACAGGTAAAATTACACAGCTGCTCTTTCAAAGCAGGTTTTCCTTTATCACTTGAATAACAAAGTGATAAAGGAAAACCTGTTAGGGATTTATTATTTAAACTTACATTAAGATTATCCACTGTATTAATTTTGTTAGTAATATTTACTTTATTTTCACTAATATTTTTAATTATTTCATTATGTATTTTATTTGTAGTTAAAATATTAATTTCATTATTATCATCATATGATTTTGAAGTAATTACATTTAAATTACTTTGCGATCTATCTTCATTACTTTTACCCGTAGAAGAGATCATATTAACAGATCTATCAAAATTAGTTACAGTTTCAATCAAAATTGAATTTTTTTCATTATCTCTGTCTACATTATCTGTTTTTGTTGACAAATTACTTTTGGTGATATTTACAATACTGCTTTTATTTCCATCTTCATAAGCATTGTCATCAACCACAATACTGTTGTTCTCAATCATTAACTTTTGTCTACAACTTGAATCATCTTGTTCACTGACATCCTCAGAGTGCACTTGATTATTACAGAATTGTTCCATTCTCATAATATTATTATCTTTATCATTTTGTTCTTTTAATGCTTGGTTATTTAATACATCATCCTTCACTTCATTTGCTTCTTCATTCTCATACACTTTTGTTAAATCAAGTGGTAAACTAGAATTACGTTTATTTTTTGAAAACAATGGAATGTTGTTACTTGTGAGACTAAAATTTATTATACTATTATTATAATTATCATGATTTACTGTGATAGATGAACTAAGTTTTACAGAATCATTCTGTTTATCAATATTTTCTTCAATTCTAGAATTACTTGACTCCATACAGCCATTTTTATTATTCTCTATTACATTATCATAATTACAAACAGAGTTAATTGTGATACAAACATCCTCATCCATATTATCACATTTATCTGATTGTGAAATATGAATTTTTTCTTGATTTAAAATATTTACTGCTGGAACTGTACACGAAATAGATGATGTATCATTATCAACATTAGTATTAATTTCTGATTCACAAACATTAACTCTAGATACATCAGATAAAGGCAAGTTATTTTTTGATATGTTCATAGTAGTACTGTTTTTGGTGTTAAGGATGATGTCGGTAGTACTCATGGAATTTGAATTTAAATTTGTCTTACTTAAATTGGTAGCAATTCCTTTTGTCATGCTCATATCTCTAGCGTAATTATTTTCCAAAAACTGGTTTCTGGTCATACTCAAATCACTTATATTACCGTTTCTAACAATTGGAACATTTTGTGTCATACTCATGTCATTGGCGTTACAACTGCTTAATGGTGGCATACTTCTTGATTCATCCACATTGTTAAAACTCTTACTCAGAGATGTCGCACCCTTACTCATACTCATATCAGAAGTGGTATTTTCTAAAGACGGCACACCTTTCATCATATTAATGTTATTACTATTATTTCCTATAGACATGCATTTACTCATGCTCATATTGCTTGCATTTCTTCCCACAAGTGGCATCTGTCGAGTCATACTCATGTCAGAAGCATTATTGTCTAAAGACGGCACATCTTTGATCATATTAATATTATTACTATTATCTCCTACAGACATGCATCTACTCATGCTCACACTGCTTGCATTTCTTCCCGCAAGTGGCATCTGTCGAGTCATACTCATGTCAGAAGCATTATTGTCTAAAGACGGCACATCTTTGATCATATTAATATTATTACTATTATCTCCTACAGACATGCATCTACTCGTGCTCATTTCACTTGCATTTCTTCCCACAAATGGCATCTGTCGAGTCATACTCATGTCAGAAGCAGTATTTTCTAAAGATGGCACATCTTTCATCATATTAATATTATTACTATTATCTCCTACAGACCTGCATCTACTCGTGCTCATTTCACTTGCATTTCTTCCCACAAATGGCATCTGTCGAGTCATACTCATGTCAGAAGCAGTATTTTCTAAAGATGGCACACTTTTGATCGTATTAATATTATTATTATTTCCTATAGACACGCATCTACTCATGCTCACATTGCTTGCATTTCTTCCCGCAAACTGTATCGGTTGAGTTATACTCATATCACTAGCTGAATTTTCAAACGATGTTATACCTCTAGTCATGCTCATATCACTGCCGTTATTTTTCAAATGTTGTATGCTTTTTGTTATACTCATATCAACAGCAACATTTCCTGGCGATTGAAATCCTCTGGTCATATTCATATCTCCAGTCAAAGAAGAGATACATCTTGTCGTCTTCATATTACTGGCATTATTCTGACCTAAAGATAAAACAGCTGGTGTCATACTGTTGATGTTATCAATACCTATTGATGAAATGCCTCTTGTCATACTCATATCACTATCACCATCATTTAATGAAGAATCTTGTATTCCAAATGTCACGCTCAAATCACTACGTGTACATTCATTTGACACAGGAGGGTTTACTCTAGTAAAGCTCATATTGCTTTCACAATTACTTGAATCATTGTCATTTTGTGTCATAATAGATATATTCATGCAACTGTTTGCATTTTCATTAGTTTCATAAACATCCACACTGCCGCCAATAGATTTATTAATTTCACTTGATGTAATCTTTGTATTTTCAACAACATTACTCGAACACATACTAGTCCTTTTGAATCTCTTTACACCAGATGATAGATTAACGTTACAAAGATAACTTTCTTTTATTACTTCTTCACAAATAATCTTCTTTTTAGCTCCAGCTGTAGTGACCTCCATACTTTCAGTAATTTCTGTATGAGAAATAACTGATGAAGTAGAATTACTGTAAGAAAAAAAAAATTAAACTTAATGAAAACAAAAATAATAATATTCAAATCAAAGATCGAGAAGAGACTAAAAACACAAGATAACAAAAGTTAATGTAGAATAGAATACTTAAATAGATGTTACAACAGATAAGGAAACAAGGTGATAATATGCTACAGTGAAGGAGGTAAGTGCGAAAATTATGAACGAAAATAATTGTGAATTGGAAAAAGGGTGCAAGATTAATACTGAAGTATTGGAAAACAAGAATTTGGAATACTAAAGTGCAGTAAGAAAGGAAAAGAATGGAACAAGTTCAATTCATTAGTTCACCTTATTTAAATAAAATACCACTTATAATTATTTCATAAAATTAATAGAGCTATACTACAAATAACAAACACTGATAATGTAATTCAATTGAAACAAAAGGATTTGACAAAGAAAAACAAATTTTTATTAATGATACCCATTTTTAATTTTTATAAACAATGTAATTGATTATATGAGTATAGTGGGTGATGTACTGCTGTGCACATAGGCTGGCTTACCGCACTGTTAACTATCCTGAAAATAAAAGATATAAAGTTGTAATAACTCCAACAATGTACCGCATACTATGTAGATAAACGCAGCTATATGAGATGTTTTCATAATGAAATGACCATCTAACTGTTCCACCCGTCCTATCAGCCCCACTCGCGCTCTCTCTCTCTCACACGCAATATGCACAGCTATTTGCGCCCACTATACAAAAAAAGTAAAAATGGTAGAAAGATATCTGAAAATTCATAAAGAATGAATCAAAAAGGTAAGGAATAGTTTCCTTATAATTTATTGATTAAATGGATGCATTAATTAAAAAAAAAAAAGGTGCTGATATTTATAACAGTTAAAATTTAGAAAAGCATGTTACTTTGTTAAATGATTAAGTAATTTCCATTTTACTTATTACTTTTCTTTATATATACTTATATGTATATATGTACAGAAGTGTGTAAATTAATCTGAACAGAGAGAAGTTTTTGTTTATTTCTATGTTGTGGCTTCACCGCTTGACCACACCCAATTTGTTAAGTTGTCTATGTAATGTGAAGTTACTGTTATTTGGTATTTTTGTAACTTTCATGTTATAAATAGTTTTTATTTCAAAATCGTATTTTCATATTTTTTGTCCTGTATGTCTTGAAATTTAAAATGGACATAATTCCAAGAAAGCGTTTGAAATTTTTTCTCTTTCTGGGCATACCAGCCAGTATGATACAATGACAAATAGCTACTTTGTTTGGTGTTGAAGTAGAGATAATAAATGCTATTTTAAAACAATTTAAAGAAACTGGTTCCTTTTCAACCCAAGGAAAGGCAAATGTGGCCATAAAATAAAGACTACACCAACACAGGATCTGTAAGGATATACGAGAAAAAGTAAACTTATCCAAAATTATCTGCTGTGGACTTAAATCAAGAATTAGCAACCAGTGGAACAGATTTATAAAACTGTTAAGACACCGACTTCTTGCAGCTGGATGGAAAGCTCAACAACAGCTAAAATTCAACTACTAACACCAATAATATATAAAAAAAAGGCTTCTGTGGGCCAATTCTTTCTTTCTTTTTTCTTGTTTAGCCTCCAGTAACCACCGTTTAGATAATTCTTCAGAGGATGAATGAGGATTATATGTATGAGTGTAAATGAAGTGTAGTCTTGTACATCCTCAGTTTGACCATTCCTGAGATGTGTGGTTAATTGAAACCCAACCACCAAAGAACACCGGTATCCACGATCTAGTATTCAAATCCGTGCAAAAATAACTGGCTTTACTAGGACTTGAACGCTGTAACTCTTGACTTCCAAATCAGCTGATTTGGAAAAACGCGTTAACCACTAAACCAACCCGGTGGGTGGGCCAATTCTAACTGGACTAAAGAAGACTGTTAAAATATTATATTTTCTGTCAAGATACATTTTTGTGTTCATAGGTATCAGAAGAAAATACATCACCAGCTCATATTAAACAATCAGTTAAACATTCCCAAAAACAACTGATTTGGAGTTGTTTCACATTTGAAGGTCCAGTAGATGGTATGTTGAAAAGTGATGACTGTATCAAGATTTTGAAGGAAAAGGATGTGGCAAAACTTCAAAATGAACTCCCTCAAGGCAATGGAGTGTTCCAACAAGATTTGGTGCCATGCCATACTGCCAAAAAAGTGAGAAAAGTTTTCAAAGAACAAAACATTAAAGTGCTTCCATGGGCAGGCAACTCTCCAGACTAACTCAAATGAAAATCTTCGGGCAATAGTAAAAAAAACTACTCTCAAAATTTGATCTCATAACAGCAATAATATCGGTATGGTTTCATGAAATCAAAAAAATGTGTAGTACACTTGTTGATTCAATGCCAAATCATGTATGTAAAATAATTACAAAATAAAGTTACTTTTTATTAACATCTTTATTCAGATTAATTTCCACACTATATATACATATACTCGTATAAATGAGGTCTGTTCAGAAAATAACCGAACTTCACTTTTATAATCTTTATTATTAAATTTACAGATTAAACTGCCCAACAAAAATTTCTTTTTTGAATGTTTTCTTCACTTCATGTGTCAAATCTTACTAATTTTGAGTTGAGAAAAATGAATATGACAAAAGAAAAATTTTTATTAGCTCTAGTTTCTGTTATATACAATAGGTGAAAGTATTTTATTTTAACGGAATAAGCAAAAAGAATACATTTTAATTACATATATAAACAACATAGAAAGTCCATTTGACATTTTTTTTTAATGACAATTACATTCTAAGAGTTCTTAATTGATGGAAGAAGACCTGGCAGTTGGTCAGGTCTGAAGAAAATCATGTGGTGGCTTCATGAGGTCATTGCCTTTTGGCTTTTCTCTTGTGAGTTCCAGAGCATCCCTACACACAGACCCCAGCAGTAATTCGCAAGCATTGCTTCATTCCAATGGCCCTGATACCTTTGTTCCATTACAGAAATATCCTGATGGAATCTTTCTCTATATTCATCACTGACAACTCCACAACTAGGAGGGAATAGTCCAGGTGTGAGTGGAGAAAATGGATTTTAAGGGACATGTTGTAGCCGAGTTGATGGTATTTGTGCAGAAGGACTTCACCAAGTGACTTAGTTTTTATCTCTTTTGTTGCCTAAAAATCCATGAATGACTCCCTTTAAGGCTTCCCAAGCTTCCTTTTCTTCCCCTCCAAAATTCAGTCAATCACAGGTTCCTTTACAAGTTGTCGAATTTGTGGCCCAACAAAGATACCTTCCTTAAATTTTGTATCACTTAATGTAAGAAATTTGTTTTAAGTACTTAAAGGCCTGTCCTTCTCAGTTCATACTTTTGACAAAATTTTTCATCAAACCCAGCTTTATATGAAGGGGTGGATGAAGAACATCTTTTGGGTCCAAGAGAGGCTCAGCAACAACATTTTTCTCGCTAGTTAAGATTTCTTAAAGGCATCTGCTTAAATATAATGTGATTTCCTATCCCTACTGTCCTTTATACATAAAAATCAGCAGTATTCAGTGTATCCCAGTTGCATTCCTAATAGTACAGCAACGACTTTTAGACTGCAGATTTTCTACTTGTGTTCAGAATATTTGATTGAGTCTAGGAGGACTGCAATGTTTGCATAAGTTTCCTTCATGTGAACTGCAAGACCAACAGGAATAGAAGGAAGACGGTTGCTGTTGTGAAGTAATACAGCTTTCAAACTAAGCTTGGAGTAATCTATGAGTAGTCTCCAATCAGTTGGATCATGATTCAAATTTAAACATTTCATCAAGCTATTAACGTCGCAGCAAACAAGATTGGAAAGCAGATTCCTATGACGATGACTGTACTCTGAAACCCTGATGTCACGCTGGAGAAGATTCCACTGCTGTAGTCTTGACGCTAGAAGTTCTGCCTTCTCCTACAATTATTATCTACTTTCACAATTATTAAAGAATGTGGTTAAAGCCTTATATTAATTATTTAAAATATAAACGTATGAAATAATGTTAAAGTAAATACTTGATAAAAAAAGGAAAAAACTAAATAATTCACAATTAAAATTGAGAAAGATTTTACATATTTAACAGGAAGCAGAAAATGTAGGGTTTTTTTAGTTTGAATTATTTAAAAGTTTGAATTATTTAAAATCTCCATTGGATCAAGACTGATCCAATGGAGATCCTCTGGCAATGTGATGATTGAACTTTTGTCTCGATATTGTAATCATAAATCCAGCTTTCATTTCCTGTTATGATCCTTGGCATGAATGTTTCTTCATCATTGGCTTGTTCAAAAAGTTGCCAACAAACATCCACTTGATATTATTTTTGCTATTCGGTCATCAAAAGAGAAACAAACTTTGTTCAATTTTTCAGTCAAAATGTCATGGCATAATCCAATTGCGATGCTAACCTCTTCAGCAAGTTCTCTGACAGTCAATTGGTGATTTGCACGCACCAGATTGATTTTCTGAATGTGGGTGTCATCAGTTGAAGTCGAAGGCCTTCCTGGTAAAGAGTAATCAACTGACTGATGACCACTTTTACATCATGAAAACCCATGTGAAGTTTTTCCCAGCTTCACGCAAAATTTTACATTGTATCATTGCTCCCAAAAATTGCACGTTATAAAATTGTTACTAACACTTAAACACGTTGCAGTCAAATACCAATAACATGAAAACTAAATTAGATATCAATAATCCAAGAAAATATGGTTACAGAGGAGGTTATTCAGAACACAATGCTGCCAACTGCACGTCACTAAATATCTTTGTTGGTGCGTAATTAAAAATGTTTGGTTATTTTCTGAACAGACTTCATAATTAAAAATGCTACTGAAAACACCAGAATAACAAAATACAAAATGTTTGCAGTGTGATGGATTCAAAGAACTTATTACAGACATGGTATAACAAGAACTTTGTTTAAAGTGAAATGTTAGGTTTACGCAAGTACATGCACCAACCTTCTAAGATTGGCCTGGTAACTGACTTTTCTATTAGTGTGCATGCCTCTATGAATTGTGAGACCTTGCGGATGGTGAGGGGCTTGAGTGCTCAGTGATATAGAGTAGCTGTATCAAGGTGCAACCATATCGGAGTGGTATCTATTGAGAGCTAGACTAAGGAATGATTCCTAAAAGAGGGCAGCAGGTCTTTCAGTAGTTGTTAAGGGTATAGGTCAGGAAAACAAATGGTCACATCATCATTCAATCCTCTGAGTACTGCACAGCTGAAGGTAATGGAAAACTACAACTGTTTTTTTACTTCCTTGTATGAAGTAAAGGAAGTATTGTGATCGCAAAACATTTCTTAATATTAATTAAGAAAAAGTTTTAATATTTCAATGGAGATATCCATTTTGAATAGTTTTGGCATGGCGTCATACGTATGTATGTATTTCACATAACTCAAAAACGATTAGCCATAGGATGTTGAAATTTTGGATTTAGCACTGTTGCAACACCTAATTGTGCACACCTTTCTTTTTGATTGGAATCAAAATTAAAATTTTTAATTAATGAAATATTTGGATCTTAAAGGGAAGGCTAATCGGTTCGAATCAGTTTTCATCTTGTTTTTTTTTAAAAATTGAGTTAATAATTACTAACCCATAATTGTAAAAATTTTTTTTACAATAAATAATTCAATGATAAAAAAAAATTATTAGTGAAACAAAAATGTTATGTACTTTAAAAATGCATAAACAAAAAAACTGAAATGAAGGTTTTGTGATTTGGAATACTTCTGTTAGAAAATTTTTCTTGATAGCCGCTGAGCTAACACTTGGTGGCCGCCAACACAAACACTTCAACTGCACACACATTGCATAATTGACTACAACTTTTATAAGTGTACAACACTATTCACATTCTGTAGGTAAATTGTGATTGTTGATCACCTGTTAATACTGCCAACTTATGAAATAAAAAAAACATTTATTTTAGCATTAATAATTTCTTTCTTTTCTACATTAGTAGATAAAGTTATTAAATGGTGTTTTATGTTACATCTCTTCTGTTGATTTTTTTTTGGTTAAATGATTTTACTTCTAGATATTCTTGGATGTTAAAAAGTATTATTCTTTTAATTTAAAAATTAATGTATTTTTTCAGCTATGTTTCAGATACTTTGGTATTAGTAAAATAAATTTTTTGCAATTTGCTTTTGTTTTGTAGTTGAGTTTATTTACATCATTTTGTTCAAAATTAAATTCTTTACTAGTTTTTAAAAATTTATTTATTTATTATCCTTGTAATAAAGTTATTGTACATAACACATAAAAGAACGGGGTTTTCACCATAATTTTTTTGTGTTCTATCCCAGTCTTCTCATAAACCACTACAGATACAGTTGTGAAACCTGTTTTTCAATTTTGTCAGGTCAAAAAACATAAGAATCCATCAAGCTTACCCCTAATTTGCTTTCCTACAATTTCAATATGGCTTTTTCACTATTTGCCCAGGAATCATGACAAAATATTTCACCAGCCGCAACTCGCTGACGAAACGTTTCTGGACTCTGGTTTATATAAACTTTTTTCATTATTTTCACTGATAGAACTCGTCCTGAAATTCTTTCTGTTTCTCGGTAAAACACCCTGTATAATACCTCTTTAATATATTTTTGTTTATACAATCAAACCTTCCTTAACGAGCACCTCCCAAAACAAGTGATTTACATAACGACCAAAACGAAATGTAAAAAAGACTCCCTTAATGAGTGATGTTTCACAGACTAGCGACAAGGGGACATCACAGCTATTAGTCTGTGTTTAGCGCTCGTTCAGCTAGCATCTTACTGTCGCTTGTGAAAGCTGCATTCAGACTCAATATTGTGTATTTTTTTTAGTGCAAAATTTAAGCATGCTAACATGTTTGTCGACAAAGAAAATGCCGCAAGTCTGGGGTAAGAGAAGAAAAATCACTGTATAAGACAAACACCATTCATTGAGAAGTAAGAACAAGGTGTGAGCATGGCTGACCCAGCTTGCACATACAATCGGCAATTTGCACTATCCTCAAAAACAAGGTAAGATTAAGAAGATTGATGTTTCAAAGGGTGTTACAAGAATTTCTATGCAATGGCCACATATTGTCGACGATGTTGAAAGATTGCTTCTCACATTTATCAACAAGAAGCAAACACTGTTAATGAAAACATAATTTGTGGGAAAGCGAAACTAATTTTTGATGACCTCATTAAGAAGATGCCAGTATCAATAGACGAAGAAGCATTCAAGGCAAGTCATGGGTGGTTTGAAAAATTTAAGAGAAGAAGGCACAGAGTAGCAGCAAGCTCAGACAAAACAGCAGCTGAGAACTTCATTAGCATATTCAAGAAGCTTGTAAATTCTCAGGGTTATCTGCCACAAAAGGTTTTTAATTGTGGTGAGAGGGGTCTCTGCTGGAAAAAGATGCTTTAGTAAATTTATATTATAGCAGAGGAGAAGGCATTGCTGGGTTACAAGCCAATGAAAGACCGTCACATGCTGTTGTTTTGTGCAAATGCAAGTGGCACTTCACAAATTAAGAGATCAGAAAATTCAGTAGAATAATCCTACATTTTATTTTCAAATAACATTTGGATATAAAAATAATTAGGTATCTATTCAAAATAAATAAACAAACCATGTCTGTTGACAAGAAGAGTCAGATGATATACACAACAGTTGTTCTTCATATTCAGGAGCATGTAAAACATGAGCTGTACGCTCATCAGCATTGAACTCTCTGTGCAAAAACAAACACAAATATATTGATAAATCATCATCTATTTAAACAATACTTGGTTAAAAAATTATTAGTACAACCAAATTACCCTTAAGGGAAAAAAAATTGTTACCTGGACTTTTATAAGTGAAAATGGTAAAGGGACTTATAATAAGCATAAAAAAATAAATGTGTAAGCAGAGGTGGTGGAGGGTTGATTTGGGGAGTTGAAAATGGTATTATAAAGATTTCTGGCGGAAGTTGACATCAAAAAAGTATCCAATACAAAAATTGTAGACCATGCAAAAAGTTAAAACTTTTGTAGAGGTCACTTTTTAGCATAACTTCAAAATTTCTGAGAAAAATGAGAAAAGATTTTTTTTCTTTCTTTTTTTCATTTCCACAAAAATAATTTAATTTTTATGAAACTTGGTGAAAGTATACCTTTCTGTCTTAATAACCACAAATTTTTCTACATAAAAAAAATCAAGAAGTTTCAAAGATATTCATTTTTTCTGGTCTGAAACACTTTATTTTCAAAAAAAAATCCTACTTAGAAAAATCATCGTACAGAGTTCTGCCAGTGCTCATTTTTTTCATTTTGACATATACTTTTTAGTAAAATAAAAAAACTCTATAATCACAATTCAAAAAAATGTAAAAAACAAAAACAAAAGCTGACTCTTGCAACAATGAATTTTTCAGTAATTGTTAATGTTTAAATTTTTTTTTAAATTCAGAAACTAATTACACCATTCAATTGTACAGAAAAAATACAAAAGAAACTGTGTTTCATTGTTTGACCTGAAACTTTATTTTTGTACAGTATTGCTATAAACGTCTAAATCAAATAATTTTGTGTACTGAAGGATCTAAACAAGAGAGCTGAGTGGGCGTGCAACACCCCGCTATCACTTTTTACCGAAAACGGCTTCAGAAAAAGCATTATATCACAAGTTCCATCAGTTCACTAGCACTGAAGCTTTACCAACTACTGAAAATGTAGTACATGTTACTGATGGTGGATTTCTGTTACACAAAGTTTGGCAAAAAAATGATACCACTTAAGTGATCACCAGAAAATATTTGTCTTTTATACGTAATTATTATGCAGACAATAGCTGTGTAGTATTTGATGATTATCCGGACAATGAGGCTGATAATGAAAACTCAACTGCATCTTCAACAAAAACAGCTGAACGCTTAAGGTGAAAAAAATCTTTGTGTGTTCCTTTTTTTAATATTGAACTGCATTCAAAAATAATATTTTTACAAGAGAAATTTTTGTTAAATGATAAAAATAAGAATGAATTAATAGAAGAGTTGTTAAAAGTGTTTAGATTTGAAGGATATACAATCAAACAAGCAGAAGATCCAGATTCATTAATTATTAATATAGCAATAAAAATTGCTGAAAAAAGTAAGGTTATAAATGCAGCAACAGAAGTCACCAAATATAAAAAAACTTTCTTTGTTGTTGGCCAAGGTACTGATCTTTTGGTTCTATTAAATAAATTAAATTCGACTAATGCTACAATTTACTTTCTCAAGACAAGTGCAGGCAATGTAAGCTACTCAATGCATTTGTCAAATAGTTTTAAGTATGAAGATTATCATTCTACTGTTGGTTTTTAATACTGTTTTACTGGCTACAACACAACATCTGCTTTTGCTGGTAAAGGAAAAAAAACATTTAATTCACTGATTAAAACTCCCAAGTTGACAGAGTTGGTAAAGTCTTTTTATCAGACTAATGCAGAGCCAAAAGTTATTGCTTGAAACGGTTGTAAATCAATTTAATCTATTTACAAATGCACAAGTGATAAATTATCTCTGAATGATTTGAGATATCAGCAATACAAAGTATTAAATGCAGTCTACTTTTAAATTAGAAAAATTACCACCAATTGTTGGAGTAGCTACACAACACTCTTACAGTGCATACTTTCAGTTTCAAATGTGGCTTCAAAATAAAATAATTGCAACTAAGTGGGGCTGGAAAGAAGTAATTGCAAATAATTCAAAAATACTCATGCCTCGCTTTATAGAAGTCTTAGTCATGCCTGAAGAATCAATAAAAACAATCTCTTGTAGCTGCGAAACCAGTTGTGAAGGTAATAAATGCGGGTGTCACAAACATGGACTGCAATGTACAGATTTATCTACAAAATAACATGGTTCAGACAACTGTACAAACATTGACAAAATTTTGGAAGATTTCAGTGATTCCAAAGACATTTTACATGAAAACGAGTGAGTAGCAAAGTCTTTGCTTGAACCCAGAAAATCAATTACCCAAGGAATTTAATGATATCGAAGAAATGTTTGAAGATCAGGAAGAAACCCAGTCTAATGAAGGATCAGACAATAAAGATAAAGTTAAAAAGTTGTCAAAAGACCAAGATTGGCCTTATTATTTAGCTGTAAATATCAATTGAAAAAATTTTGAAAAATATATTAAATTTGAAAGAAAAAAAATCAGAATTTTTAATAATTTAATTAAAAAATTGCTTATAATATATCTATCAAAACGGTAATAGAATTCATCAAAACTAAAACAAAAAGTAAGTACACTAATCGATTCTACAACAAACAAATTAAAAACATTATTTATTTTATTTATCTGAAGCATCACTATTCGAACTGAATGTTTATAGTAATACTGCACAAAAATAAAGTATCAGGTCAAACAATGAAACAGTTTCTTTTGTATTTTTTTCCATACAATTGAATGGTGTAGTCATTTTTTTAATTTTTTTTTTAATTTAAACAAATTATCAACAATTACTGAAAAATTCACTGCTGCAAGTCATTTTTTTTTACATTTTTGAGCATTTTTTTGAATTGTGATTATAAATTTTTTTTATTTTGCTGAAAAGTATATGTCAAAAAAAAAAAGAACACCGGCAGAACTCTGTACGATCATTCTTCTAAGTAGAATAAAAAAAATAAAGAAGTGTTTCAGACCGGAAAAAATGAGTTTTTTATCTAAAAAAATTTGTGGTTATATAAGACAGAAAGGTATACTTTCACCAAGTTTCGTCAAAATTAAATTATTTTTGCCGAAATTAAAAAAAACTTTTCTTATTTTTTAGGAAATTTTGAGGTTATGTTAAAAGTGACCTCTGCAAAAGTTTTAGATTTTTCCATGATCTACAACTTTTGTTTTGAATACTTTTTTTACGTCAACTTTCACTGGAAGTCTCAATAATACCATTCCACCCCCTCATGCATTTATTTATTTTACATTTATTAAAAGCCCCTTTACCATTTCCATTTATAAAAACCCAGGTAACAATTTTTTTTCCTCTAAATGATTTATTTTGATTGGTCTACTACTATTGAATGTGTAAACATAAAATAGTTTTAATATGAATGTAACTTAAAACTAATTACTTTGACATTTATTTATAAAGATTTTTTTACAATTTCTCTAAAAAGTGAGAATATAAAATTGGATACCTATAAAGCACAATCAACACCAGTCAACCTTCTTGAATGAACTTCTATTGTACAGAACAAAATAATATACAACAGAAAATTATGAATGAAATTTATTAATATAGTCATTATAAACAATAAATAGAGAAGTAACATGAACATGGGTTAAAATAAGTTTATTCCATAATTCTACAAACTATGTTATTAAAAATATCCAGACAAGATTATATACATTAGTAAGATATTTAAAAATTATAATGAGATAAACAGAAATTATATTATTGCAATAATATAATTTCTTTTTATATAATTACAATATATAAATATTGTTTTGTTTTTTTTTTAATATTTATATTTTAATACAATATAATATAAATATATATTATATTGCTGTAGAAATGAAAGAGATATATGAAAGTATTTTAAAAATGTTAAAAGCTATATGATGCACACTCATGGCGAATCATTGCTGACCTGAAAGTAATAGGGCTTCGTCTTGGTTTCCAGAGTAGCTTTATGAAATATGTGTTTCTTGCGCTTGTGGCATAGTCTGGCTACAGATAAACACTAGGCAGTTAAAGACTATCCAAAAAGAAATCAGTTAACCCCAGGAAACAAAAATGTCAATATTTCCCTTGTCGAAGCAGATCAAATTATTTTGCCACCTCTACACATAAAACTAGCCTGATGAATTCTGGAAAAGCATTAGATAAGATGGAGACTTTCACAATTAAGTGAATCCAAATTAGAAGAAGGAATATTCATTGGGCCACAAATAAGAAAAATAATTAGTAAAAAAACATTTGACAGCAAAGTGAATCCTAAAGAACTAGCAACATGGAAGTCATTCAAAGTTATCTTAGGTTTTCTTACAAATAAAAAAGTTGAAAACCATGATCAGCTTATAAATGAACTCTTGGTGAACTACAAAAATTTATGCTGCAGAATGTCATTGAAGATTCATTTTTTCCATTCTCATTTGTACATTTTCCCTTTAAACTTGGGCGACATGAGTGATAAACAAGGAGAAAGGTTCCACCATGATATATTGCAGACAGAACATTATCAAGACAGATGGGATGAATCTATGATGAGCAACTGCTGTTGGATGATAAAAAAGAAGACTTCACTGAATACATAGAAATAAGAAAAAAGAAATTAAGATAAATGTAAATGTCTGCAAAATAAAGTTAGGAATTTTAATTGTAATTATTATTTTTGTATTATATTATTTAAGAAGTTTCTCAATAATTTAAAGGGTCATAACTACAACTCTGAGGGTGATGAAAACTGATTTCATTTTAAGATTCAGCATAAAAAGTACATTCTAATTCACCTACTTTCTACTAATTCATCTCAGTTCCAAATTATTTTTTTTGTTGGCATTTGCTATTAGGCAGCGTACAGGAATCTAGGAAAAATTACTGGACAGATCATCTTCACTGATTTCAGAATTTGGAGGAAGGTATGAGTTGCAGATATACATTTTGAATGGTGCCAATATCTTTACTGAGACTGCAGGGATGTACTGCAGAATATGGGCAGCTATTATGTTTTCCTTCAACAAAACAGCCACACCTTCACATCCTCTGGCCACAGTTTGATTGTCACATCTTTCGCAGACATAACTGTGAAAGGATATTTCATCCTGGAAGCAAAGGTGAGTCCCTGGCAGTATTAAAGGGGTTTCTTCCTTTAGTAGGATTTCAATATCCTCATGACAAGAACAAAGACAAACATTCCACTGAATAATATTTGTACCCACAAAAATACTCTTTTCCTGTTCTAAACAACTTTGCGTGATTATTTGTACAGTATTATTTGGTTATTCTTTTTTGTGTTTATAACTTTTAGGAAGTGTGTGGTTCTTCAGACACCATATCCTCCAAGATTCCTCAAGATGGTGGTGGGAATTTGCAAGTCTGGAAGGCCGGAGATACCATTCCAAGTATATTTTTTGATAGTTTGCTGTGTAGGTGATGCAGCAAGAATTTTATTTGGTGGTGTAGTGATTTTTATTAAATCACTGTTTGTCTTTCTGGATTTGATTTGGTAGAATGACAGGACCCAAAAGACATCATTAAAAATATCTGCCCATATGTTCAGCGAAAATCTTTGTTGATGGCTACTTTGAAAGGTACTATGAGGATTCTTGTTGCTCCAGATACACAGGTTGTGATAGTTTTGAACACCATTCCTGTTCAAAGAAGCTTCATCTTTACATTGTTAATATGATCAATAATAATAGTCGTAAAAGTAATAGCTGTGTAAAATTATTCAAAATGAAAAATTAATATCAACTGTTTTATTATTATTTAATATTAAATCTTGCTATGAGAAAATTATTACTTAATTTGATACTAATTTACAATATTAGAATTAACAAGAAATAAAAACAATTAATATTTAATCTAATTGAACGTAAAGTAGAGGACATGAAAAAAACACAAATTACAACATCAATTTTCTGCCGTAACTTGGCTATTTGTAAACAAATTTAAAAAAAAAAAAACAAGTTATTTAGTTCAAAATAAAAGGCTTAATATTTTAACAAATAACATAAATTTTAATAAAACTAATATTAACGGAGGTATAACGGATTGAAAAATAAACATAGCCGCCATTTTGTAATTTGCAAAGGTACTTAAGTCTTGATTTTTTGCAAATTTTAAAACTTTATTACCAAGATGCTTATCAAATATTGATATGATTCGTCTATCCGAACTTGAGATATAGATTTTAAGAGAAATTGCAATTTTTCCTATGGATATTTTTTGTTTAGTTTTACAAGTAACCTGAAAACATATAGCCAGCCCACCATTTTACAAACACCCTGTACAATTATAGTGTCATCTACACAACATTTATACAATAGTATATTATGTTGAGTCAGAATTTTATTGATACAAGAATCTTCTAAAAATTGTAAATATATCTGCCAAAAATGGCTGACAACGGTTCACCCATAGTCAAGCCAAATGGTTGTTTACAATATTGATTGTTGAAAGTAAAGTAACTTCTTTTTTTTTGTCTTCAGTCATTTGTCTGGTTTGATGCAGCTCTCCAAGATTCCGTATCTAGTGCTAGTCATTTCATTTCAGTATACCCTCTACATCCTTCATCCCTAACAATTTGTTTTACATATTCCAAACGTGGCCTGCCTACACAATTTTTTCTTTCTACCTGTCCTTCCAATATTAAAGCGACTATTCCAGGATGCCTTAGTATGTGGCCTATAAGTCTGTCTCTTCTTTTAACTATATTTTTCCAAATGATTCTTTCTTCATCTATTTGCCGCAATACCTCTTCATTTGTCACTTTATCCACCCATCTGATTTTTAACATTCTCCTATAGCACCGCATTTCAAAAGCTTCTAATCTTTTCTTCTCAGATACTCCGATTGTCCAAGTTTCACTTCCATATAAAGCGACACTCCAAACATACACTTTCAAAAATCTTTTCCTGACATTTAAATTAATTTTTGATGTAAACAAATTATATTCTTACTGAAGGCTCGTTTAGCTTGTACTATTCGGCATTTTATATCGCTCCTGCTTCGTCCATCTTTAGTAATTCTACTTCCCAAATAACAAAATTCTTCTACCTCCATAATCTTTTCTCTTCCTATTTTCACATTCAGTGGTCCATCTTTGTTATTTCTACTACATTTCATTACTTTTGTTTTATTCTTGTTTATTTTCATGCGATAGTTCTTGCGTAGGACTTCATCTATGCCATTCATTATTTCTTCTAAATCCTTTTTACTCTCGGCTAGAGTAAAAAGGATTTACTATATCATTTACTATATCATCAGCAAATCGTAGCATCTTTATCTTTTCACCTTGTACTGTTACTCCGAATCTAAATTGTTCTTTAACATCATTAACTGCTAGTTCCATGTAAAGATTAAAAAGTAATGGAGATAGGGAACATCCTTGTCGGACTCCCTTTCTTATTACGGCTTCTTTCTTATGTTCTTCAATTGTTACTGTTGCTGTTTGGTTCCTGTACATGTTAGCAATTTTTCTTCTATCTGTGTATTTGAACCTTCATTTTTTTAAAATGCTGAACATTTCATTCCAGTCTACGTTGTCGAATGCCTTTTCTAGGTCTATAAACGCCAAGTATGTCGGTTTGTTTTTCTTTAATCTTCCTTCTACTATTATCTGAGGGCTAAAATTGCTTCCCTTGTCCCTATACTTTTCCTGAAACCAAATTGGTCTTCTCCTAACACTTCTTCCACTCTCCTCTCAATTCTTCTGTATAGAATTCTAGTTAAGATTTTTGATGCATGACTAGTTAAACTAATTGTTCTGTATTCTTCACATTTATCTGCCCCTGCTTTCTTTGGTATCACACTTTTTTTTAAGTCTGACGGAAATTCCCCTTTTTCATAAATATTACACCAGTTTGTATAATCTATCAATCGCTTCCTCACCTGCACTGAATAGTAATTCTGCAGGTATTCCGTCTATTCCAGGAGCCTTTCTGCCATTTAAATCTTTTAATGCTCTCTTAAATTCAGATCTCAGTATTGTTTCTCCCATTTCATCCTCATCAACTTCCGCTTCTTCCTCTATAACACCATTTTCTAATTCATTTCCTCCATATAACTCTTCAATATATTCCACCCATCTATCAACTTTACCTTTCGTATTATATATTGGTGTACCATCTTTGTTTAACACATTATTAGATTTTAATTTATGTACCCCAAAATTTTCCTTGACTTTCCTGTATGCTCCGTCTATTTACCAATGTTCATTTCTCTTTCCCCTTCTGAACACTTTTCGTTAATCCACTCTTCTTTCGCCAGTTTGCACTTTTTCTTCAGGTTTTTAAACCCCAATCTACATTTCATTATCACCAAATTATGGTCGCTATCAATGTCTGCTCCAGGGTAAGTTTTGCAGTTTAACCATGACATAATCTATCTGATACCTTGCAGTATCGCCTGGCTTTTTCCAAGAGTACATTCTTCTATTATGATTTTTAAATTGGGTGTTGGCAATTACTAAATTATACTTCGTGCAAAACTCTATAAGTCTGTCCCCTCTTTCATTCCTTTTGCCCAGCCCGTATTCAACCACTATATTTCCTTCCTTGCCTTTTCCAATGCTTGCATTCCAATCTCCAACTATTATTAAATTTTCATCTCCTTTTACGTGTTTAATTGCTTCATCAATCTCTTCGTATACACACTCTACCTCATCATCATCATGGGCGCTTGTAGGCATATAGAAGTTAACAATCGTTGTCGGTTTAGGTTTTGATTTTATCCTTATTACAATGATTCTACCGCTATGCGTCTTGAAATACTTCACTCTCCTCCCTATCTTCTTGTTCATCACGAAAACCTACTCCTGCCTGCCCATTATTTGACGCTGAATTAATTACTCTAAAATTACCCGACCAAAAGTCGCCTTCCTCTTCCCACCGAATCTCACTAATTCCTACTATATCCACATTCATCCCATCCATTTCCCTTTTTAAATTTTCTAGCCTACCAACCTTTTTTAAGCTTCTAACATTCCACGCTCCGACTTGCAGAATGTTATTTTTCAATCTTCTGTTGACCCCTTCCTTAGTAGTCCCCACCCGGAGATCCGAATGGGGGACTATTTTACCTCCTGAATATTTTACCAAGGAAGGCGCCTCCATTATTACTATGTGAAAATGCAGAGAGCCACATTTTCTTGGAAAAAAAAACAGCTGTAGTTTTCCATTGCTTTCAGCTGCGCAGTACTCAGAGGACTGAGCGATGTTGATATGGCTGTTTAAGTCATTGTGACTCACGCCCCTAACAACTACTGAAAGAGCTGCTGCCCTCTTTCAGGAATCATTCCTTAGTCTGACTCTCAACATTTACTTTTCCGATATGGTTAGTAACTTCAGTCACAACATATTTTGATCATATTAATTCATTTGTATAATGTTTATTTATTTCACTGTTATTGTTCAAATGTTTTTTAATGACAGTTAAAGTTTTATTAAGTCAATATTAGAATACATATTACAGATATCTAAAGATATGCATTTTGTGTTATTGTTTATGTTAATATTATGTAAAATATCTATGATATTATAACCATTTAAATTTTTTTTTAAATTACCATTATTTCATTTAATTGAATCCTTTTATATATTGGCTAAAAATCTGCTTAAAAAAAAATGTTTGTGAATTTGTAAAATCTATTAATAGTCTTATTTTTATGTATTTTTGGTAAAGCCTTTATATATGGTCCGTAATTATTAATATTTTTTTTTTTTTTAATTTACTTTGTCTTTTTTAGTTTACTTTGCGGGATAACATATTTAGACTTTTTGATTAGTTTTGATTTTATTTATATATGTATTTGTAGGATTTTTGATTTTAGAAAAACTGTTACCATCTATAAATTCATTAGTTTTATCTATATAATTTTCTAGATACTTGATAACGGGTGTATCTGTTTTATAGCTTTTACTATATGTGTTTTATTATTAATTAATTTAGTTTTGATATTTTCTTGTATTTCTTTAGAATTTATATTATTTGTATCATTCTTAATGAATTTATTCTTTACTTTGTAATTATTATTATTTATTAAATTACACATATTGTTTCTAATACTATCTCTTATTTCTTTGTCGTGAATCTTATAAATGTTATCTGCAGTATCAATTATCGTTTGTTTACTTTATTTTATCTTGTTTAATGTTATATTTATAAGCACAGGTTATATCATATTAAATTCCTCTTTACTGAAATCAAGCTGTGTCATTTTGACAACTATCTCCAAATTTATAAGAATTTAAACTACTTGTTTTATTATGTCTTGTTTTAACCTTTTCAGATCATGTAGCCTTAGAACTGGCTATGTACGGCGTCAGTTTTAAAACGCTGTTACAAAATAATTTTATATGGCATCTAAGTCGGTTATTTTGTTTTATATTCACAAAGGAATCAGTTGTATTAGACAATTTGAAAGACTTTTATACGATGTAAAATATTTTATTTAGACTAGAAAGAATATGATCATTTCTTTCTCAGAAACGTGTTTGTGTGTGTGTGTGAGACTTGTTTATTATAATTGCTATGAGAGTTACAGATTTATTTATTATTTACAAAAATAGCTTATCTTACTAGCAACATATCGATGTATTGAAACACATAATAAATTATGATATACGGCACACAAAAAAAAAGAAGGAATTTGTGGTCATAAATACGTCACTTTTACTTGAGGTCTATAAATATCTTTTCTGACAAATGATATCGGTAAACATGTAACACATATCGATTCATAATGAATAAGAGTATACAGTAAAAATGGTTTTTTGTCAATCCGAATAGCCATTTGAGTGGTGGGAATTTTTATAAAACATAGTTTTCTAAATCTACTTTCACTTATACTAACATACGTTACTAATCTGTGATTTATGACACGGGTTTTTCATCATATTTTGCCCAATTTTCAACCGATTTGCTTGAAAGTATTATTTTTTAAATCAGCAAACTATGTTTCATAAACACAAAGCAAAAAAAAAAATGTCGCTAATAAAAAACACGGTAGAAATGCGTAAAAAAATTCTGCAATTAAATTATCGTAATTTTTGTACTGCTTCAATTTTTTTGTTGTTACAGGCATAAAAAATATCCAATCATAACATTTTTTTTATCAAAATCTCTTTAATATACTGTAATTTTTTTTCACAAGAGGGTAGCATAAGACTTTGAAGGGAGGCAATCAGATACAAACATATTTTCGCGGAGTGCTAATCAACCGCGGATCATTGTGATGGGAAAAGGTTAATATTGATAGTATTGCTTTTATAATATGTATATCTTTTAATTTATATATTATAATTTTCATTATATTATATTTCTGTTTCATTATGATTGGATAAATACATATTAAAAATAATATTACACCCAACTATATTAATATTCATATTAAAAATTACAGTAAATCAACCATTACAAATAACAACAAAGCTAAAATAATAAGGATTAATAACAAAATAAAAAATGTATATATTAATAAACAAAAAATTAATTTTCAATTATATTTAACATATTCTGATTTAGTACATGAATTAGGAAACATCATGTTAAATGAGATAATAAAGATTATAGATCATAAGATTACATTCATAATGAAACAGAAATATAATATGATGAAAATTAAATTATATATATGTGCAATAATATCTATTTTAATAATATTATACATAATAAAACAAGTAGTTTAAATTCTTATCAAAAAAATGTAAAACTTCGTTAAATAAAGAAAGAAATAATTAAAAACATTGCTGCTGCTGATGGCTATATCAGTACTATAAAAAATTATATAATAAAATTAATATAAATAACAATACAAAATTATTACCTGATAAAAAGGATAAAATATACATAAAAAATTAATAAACACCTTTTAGTCAAAAATTGAAAAAAATATATTAAAAAAATGGCTTAACAACTGCATATGCTACTAATAACAAATTAATTAAATACATTATTAAAAAATCATATGATAATGATTCCAGATTTGATAAATAGGGAGTATACAGTCTTGTTTGTGATGATTGTGAGTTGTTATATGTGGGTATGATGTTCCACACGTGCTAAACAGCATATAAAAATAGCATTAAAAATAATAAACCAGAAAACTCTAACTTGCCAAACGTATAATAGAATATGGCCATACATACTAATGTCATGAAAATCTTAGATATCTCTTACAGATATTATAATACTTCAAAACTGGAAATATATCATATCTACTGAAATAAAAACTTAAATAATGAACAAAAATATTTTAAAGACGATGTATATTTTAAAAACATACTAAATATATAAATATCAACAAGTAATAATTTAATTTAATAATTATCTCTTTGATAACATGGTTCCGTTTGTCTTCATTTTAATCCAACAGAGTTATACGTATATTCCTTCAGTATACTAGTAGAACCGGACAATCATAACTGTTTTTAAATTTTTACTATGATTTTTTAAACTTTTGACTTAATGTATTAATTTTAACTCCTGATGATAGCTTCCAAGTAAGCCAAAAGATCTAGAGAACATATCAACATGCTGGTAAGGTGGATTATATTAATTGTTAATTTATTTGACCTGTATATGTGTGTGGTCGGCAGGTTGCATGTATGCATAGACCACACAACTGCAAGTGCTCAGCAATGAATGTGTTAATATTATAGCTTCCAAGTAGCAGTTAATACTTATAATTCTCTAAGATATATTAAAATAACAATATATAATGCTAGCACAATAATAATATCTGATTCTAGCACAGCAAATAAGTTGTAGTCGTAAAAAGAAAAGAAATTTAGAGCTATGGAAATATATTACAAGAAGTTACAGATCTGGTGCATTCTGAAGAAACTTCAGAAATTTTGAAAGGTGGTTAAAACATAACATCAAGTTTATGATGCACCTGTAATTGAAATATTATGAAGAAAAATGCATCCTAAATTAAAGAAATGTGGTATATATTCTTAATATTTTTTTACCATTCTAGATGCATAATTTATTTACATTTCATTTGTACTAATGCCACTAATTAAAAATAATTAATGGCATCAGTACAAATGAAATGTAGTGTAAAACACAAATACAAGCATGCATGCAAATATCATACATAATAATTATGCATGCATAATATAAAATATAAATTTATGATTAAATAATATACAACACATACTTACTTTACATTAAATTTGTTATTAAAACTAACTCTACGTTTATTCATTGCAGAGAAAGTTGATGTAGAAGTTTCGGCCTCACAGTTTGGTAAATTTAAATCCTGAAGGGGTATTCTTAAACCTGAAGATCTCGATTTCTGAAAATAATAAAAGCAAACAAATTTCACTATAAGTAAAATTTTATTCTATTTTAATAGACATTAAAAGAACGTCATATTCCTATTATTTGTTTAATAGAAAAAAGTTTATGATTTTAAAAATAAAAAAATTTTGGTTTTCAGATTTCAATGAAAATACCCATTTTGACTAGTTTCGGCATGATGTCTGTACGTATGTAAGTACTTATCTCGCATACTCAAAAACAATAAGCTGGAGAATGTTCAGATTTTGGATTTAGGATTGCTGTAACATCTAGTTGTGCACCTCCCATTTTTATTGCAATCAACTGGATCAAATGTGTCCAAAAGTCAAAAAAACTTGGATTTTGGATTTTTTACAACAATAAGTCCTCATTGAGAGCTTTTCAACGATATTATAAGTGGTACTTATTTTCATTGATTCCAGTTACAGCCAAATTAGATTTTAATGAAATATTTGAATCTTACAAGAGAAAGGACATCGGTTCGGATCAGACAATTTAAATATATTGATTTATTAATAATTATTAACCTCTGATTATAAAAAATTTTACAATAGATAATTCAAAAAAAAAATCACAAGTTATTAATGAAATAAAATTTTATGTACTTTTCAATTTAAAAAAAATGTGTATATGTAATTTAATAGGTGTACAAAGAAATCTGGGTCCACGTCAGAGTCTTTAATTGAATAAATAGGTAAGATAGCTTGGCTTTATTTTCCAAAGCTACAATTTTATGTTGTGAATTATATTATGAAAACATTCACGTTAAAAAAGAACCACTAGTTTAAAAATATCATACTTACAGATAATCTATGTGAATTGCTGAATTCATCTCCAAACATATGTGCCATTTTTAATCTTTCAATAAGTACCAGGTAAGTTAATTTTAAGAAGACAACTAATTCTCAATACATCTATTACGATATTAATGAATCTGAAATAAAACTGTAAACAAAATGGAAAAATTAATTTCAAGTACGAGCATTTAAAAAATTACACTTAAAATTTTAGACAATTTAGGTCAAAAAGTGTATTTTGGAACTCTTACGAAATTCTTTACATGTACAATATTTAAACCAGCAAAACTAAAAATTAAACTTTTTCAAAATTGTTCTATCAACAAAGTTTACCAACTTTATTCTGAAAATATTGGAAATATACAATATTTCCAATATTGTATATTGGACATATTGAAATATTGTATATATAAGTTGGACATAGTCAGGCATTCACAATTTTCAAAAAATTCAAAGACTGTTAAGACTCATTTCCCCTTTTCTTCTTATTAATTAGAAATACATAAACTGTCTAGTTCTTATTCACTTATAAAAAGTAAATAAATTTGTTTATATTCAGCTAGCCTATTTTACCAGCTGATATTTTATATTTTACTAATTATTGATGTATTGATCAGTATATTATTGATGTATTGATCACCGTCAGGTATTGCTTCAGAGGATAAAATGAATGACAATTTTTGTAGCATGTGAAAATGCCATGTCTGACCAGGATTCGAACTGGGACCTCCAGATAAAAGGTCGAGACGCTACCACTCGCACCCAGAGGGCGGCATATTGTTCAGTCTAGATTTACATTTTATTCTATCATATACACTCTCATATCTTCATTAACAATGTAACTTTCATTTAATATAAAATTAAAAACAAATACTTAAGATGTAATGATCAATATGACAAATTAAAAATTATGTTTGATCATGAATTGAACAATGGCTTTTATTTATTACAAATATGAACCTGTGAATTTAAGATAAAGAATAAATACACCCAACTGAGGTATTACACAAAGGTGGTTACTTATTCGACCACTGACAATCTCTAATTTGATAAAAGTTCATGTTGTAAATGCCAACATGACAATACACATACTGTTTGGGTGTTATGACGACAGTATACCTGCTTCACTAGAAGTTAGAATAAACATCAATAACACATTGAATCACTGAAAAGAGAAATGCGTAAAATATGTATTTATTGTTGAAAGCCACTACAAATGAAATTATCACTTAGAATATTTGAGAAAAGAACCATGATATCTGCCATTTATTGTAAAAAAAAAAAAAAAAACAGGAATATCCTCAATAAGAAACAAACAGTATGTTACAGAATGAGTGTTTATTCTATTCTCCAATTTGGCATCGTTGTCTGCAGTGGTGTGAGGTATAACACTATCATATCTTAATACGATTCACAAGCAAATCATTAAAGATTGCACTTTCTTATGTCAATTATGAGAAAGATGGCTGATCAGCAAAAGAATTATATACTCCCTAATGGCAATAAAGCACAATGTCTGCAATATATATGGGAAAATTATTAACAACCATTACACTAAAAATACACAGAGCAATACAGTACATATTCCAAGGTACATAAGGAAATTTTCATAAAAAGCTATTTATTTGCCAGAATAAAATGTTTGAATATTCTTAACTCTAGAATGAGAAAAAATCTAAGTAAATGTAGTCTGGATGTATTGAAGAACAAAGAATTTCTATCCAAATATAATGAACAGATAATCTAATCTTCAAGACAGAATAATGTATGAATATGGGGTTTAGTATCATACTATAATCTAGTCCAAATTATTGTAAATTATTTTATCATCATATAAATATTACAATTTAACAAGTACTAATGTTATACCTGCGGAACTTATGTAATGGTTAGTTATGACGCCAACTGTGTATTACACAATCATCATAATATATAAATTTTAATTCAATATGAAATGGTCTACTTCTATTTATTTATTTTCTCTGGAAACAGCAGACTGATGACAAATTTGATTCATAAAGACAAATGAATTCTACTTACTGCCTCAAGATGTTGCAGTGGCCCCACTGCAACATTTCAAATATCAATTTATATTGTAAATGTATTTCATAAACAGTACAGGCCTAATAACTTACTGTCAAAGCACAAAACATCTGTTCCGAACTAAATTTTAATTTCCGAACTATAACATTAACAGATCTCTAATGTTAACACAATTCAAGTGGAAATTCCCATACTCCACTATAACTGAATTTTACAACTTCATTAACATTAATATGCTAAATTAACAATTTTAACGAAAATCCACACAAACTAACAAAACAATTACATTCACAAACTAACCGATAGAAAATATTCTATGAAAAACTCCTCCCAACGCTTTTGTTTATGGTTAAGAGAAGCAAATGTTGATATTCAAGAGAATATTATTACTTTACACCGATAAAGGTTAACATTTAATAAAATAAAAACATGCAGAATTAATTAAAAATATGATAATTCACAACTTATTACCAACGATGAAACATTTCAGTTTCTTTCAGTACAAAACAAATAAATGTTAATTCATGAAACAACATAACCGACATAATTTATGAAACTGCAACGGTATTGGCGGGAAACATTCAGATAGGAGCAAGTAAAGAAAAGAGGTAGTTATTTATTTTGAGGAATCGGTTAGCCATCATAGTGTTTAATGATAATTTAATTAAATATAACGAAAAAAAATTACTACTTATATTTGTAAGGGTAAGGTCAATTTTTCAGTGAAATTTAATTTTACAAGTACTTAAGAAAATATAGTTTTTATTAAAAAGAATTATAGCTCTTTATTAGGGTAATTTTTTATAATTGTTACAAATGCAATCATTAATTAAATTTATAATTCATTAATAAATACGTATAACCAAAAATTGTTTCGCTTGGTATTTGAAACGTAATGGATGCCTGCTCCCGCGATTTTGTTCGCACAATATAACCTAAGTTGTTGATTTGTTTATCGCGTAACCACGTAATCCTGTTTTGCAACTAATATACTCGGGCATAGTTGTTACAGAAATTTTTAATATATTGTTATCTTTTAAGGTTTAGTTAATATCCTTCTGGAAAGTACTTTTTGTGTGAGTATTTATGAGATTCGTTTCATACCATATCTATTACATATTCGTAAAATCATAAGAGAAATATATTATTTGACTTAGATTTTTAGAAAATGTTTTTAGACGAGATTTTGTTATTAAAAAACTAATATTTTGTTCTTAAAAAGTACGTATAGCTTGTTTGCATACAACGATCGTTTTTATTAATATTGCTGACTTA
This sequence comes from Lycorma delicatula, assembly GCF_047948215.1. Lineage (NCBI taxonomy): Eukaryota > Metazoa > Arthropoda > Insecta > Hemiptera > Fulgoridae > Lycorma > Lycorma delicatula. The sequence continues at coordinate 17,683,852 of NC_134459.1, forward strand.
AAATGATCATTGCGATATGTTTAGATAGACGAAAAAGAATAATATAAACGGTTCAGAATTTCTAGTTACTGAATTGTGATTGAGGTTCTATAAAATTGATTCTTTATTTTTTTACCAGTTGTGTACTACTGCATACTTCATGATTAACTGTGGGTTTGGATGTTATTGAAGCAGTAGATGGTGCATTGTTACCTGATAAGACAGTTGATACAAATGGACTCTATGAAATTCGTATTTATAAATCGAAGCTCTTTGTCTTACCCTGTTCCTTTACAAAAATCATTTTCCTTTCAGCAGCAGCGTTTGCCAGTTGTACAAAGTTTGTTTAACGTATGTATCTTTTTGGTTATTTGAATTACATGATAACCAGATTTAAAATCTGGTTTTTTAAATTTAGTCCAAAGAAAAAAACTGAAACCTATGTTATGCTGTCTATCAATTAGTTAAACAATTTAATTTTTTCATGCACTCAAGTCTTGATATTACTTATGTAATAGTAATAAACTTGAGAAAATTGCATAAAATATATCTATTTTGAAAAGAGTAGAAATACCCACCTTCAAATCCTTCTTACCAAAAGAGATAATTCATGTGAAATTTTTTCCTATAAAATCTTAAAACCTATTTAGTTTAGAAAAATAAAATAAAAAAGTTATACAACCTCAGATGTGAATTTTTTACATCTATTTTGGTTAGAAGGATAAAATTAATGAATTAGAATGAATGTTTGTAACAATACAGATGATAAAAATCATCCAGTTAGCTGTAAACGTAACTATTTTTTTTTTTAATTTATTGAAACCAAATGGTGAATAAAAAGTAATAAATTAAATATAATAGTAGTAGTAGTAGTAATAGGTCTACAAATTGTAAATAATTGAGTGATAAATTGTATGTAATTGTTTAATCATTTTTCCATGTCCACTCCTATAAACTGAATTAACTAGATAAAAACAGCAAAAGTAATTTAATTAAATAGCATTTATAAAAAAGAGATTTATCGTGCAAATTAAAAAATGTTAACATTAAAGGAAATACTTAGTTGTTTATAAATTTAACTTATTGTGTATAAATATTTACTATATTACATCCAAGTGTAAATGTGTATTTGTGTTGAATGAGATAATGTATATAATCATAAATATTAAATTTACTTTCTTTACTACTACTACCTGCCCCATTCTTAATTATAATGTAATCCATATAGAGGACCTGATATGTAATAGACACTAGTTAGAATTGCTTTCTCCAAAAGTAAGTACAATTGTAGTGTTGTACAATTAGGCCTTATAATGAACAGAATGAAGGCTTTACTTGTAGAGCTAATCACTCTTTTTGGCATGCTGATGTACCGATAATAGTATCAGCTTTTCAGAAACTATTATGCTGGTCATGATCAGATATATCAGTTTTAATTATTTCAGTAACATAGTGATTTATATCAGTAGTTATATTGTTGATGAGATATATATATTTTTTTTCCATCCAGTTTTCCCACTACTGCTGGGTCTGAATATATGTATGTAGGCAGGCAAATGCAATTACTCCTACCAACTTGCCAGGCCTGACATATCTGCAGATGTAGTGCACTGTAAGTGTAAATGTACCGATAAACATGTATTCTGGAACAGACTCAGATCGACCATATGTGTGGTTAATTGAAACCCAACCACCAAAGAATGCCAGTAAATACAGTCAAGTATTCAAATCCATATGAAAGCAAGGCTTTACAAGGACACAAACCTTAGAACTCTTGATTTTGAAAATCAGCTGATTTTGCCCGTTATTCTTTATACTGAAATTCATGTTTCATGAGGCCAATTTTCCTGAAAATAAATGTATGATGTTTATATAAAAATTTCTTTAAGCCACATTTTATTTACTCTTGAACTTATTAAACATATTGTACAGAATCATATTTAATTCAACAAAAAATATATTTATATCTCTATCACATGACCTGCATATATAAGCTACAATTCAACTTAATTGAGAAATCTAACTTTTATCAAGTAAATTTGCTTTGGCAGTTTTAGAATGTTGTAAACAAGAAAATTACTGAATACTCTGTTATCTCTTTTGCGCAAAAGACATTCATTATAAAAAAATGCATTTATTCATTATAAAAAACAGAATATAAAAGAAATTGTTTACTAAAATAGTTTATCAACAGTTATTTATTTCTTTGTATTTCTTTTCTATTCCTGCTCGCAAAAAGGAACTATATTTCAGAATAGATGGTTTTAGATAAATTTGAATATTTTTGGGTAGGTGAGCATAAATTTATGTACTAATTAATCATGATGGTATTTTCTACTGGGTTACTTAATTAGTTCGGACAACAATTAATTAGTTTCATTCATATTTTATAGGCAGAGATAATAGATTGTTTCAATAAAATTCATGAATGAATTCCACCAAATTCAATAATTATTCATCTAAACAAATATTCAGTCATTAAGGCGTTTGTCTTGGTTCTCTTCTTGACCCAGTCCTGTTTTTTTCAGTTTATTAATGATTTTTCAAATGCCCAATTGGTGTTATTTACATATGATACTAATCTCTTAATTACTATTAAAAGCCATAATGGATTTCTTTATATATAGTTCTCAACATGTCATGTTTGGACACTGGATGTTTAATCACTCGATGCCCTTAAATATCAGGGGAAAAAATTTACATTGACTTTTAGTATATTAAGTGAACCTTTCTTACATGAGTACTCTTCAAGAAGATGCCCTCAGCCGATCTAGTTAGTCTGTTGTCTTTGTAATTATTTGTTAAATGGTGCCACTGAAAGGAGAAAATAAAAATAAAAATTATATTCTAACTTTATATAATAAATAAATATAATCTAACCTAACTAAACTTAACCTACGCTCGCTAACCTTGACTAGCGAGCATAGGTTTTTTGGTTCAATTATATTTGTACTTTTATTTATTATATAAATTTAAATATATATTTATTTAGTTATCTATATAAATTTATTATACAATGCACCTTCAATTTACGCGGATGTTATGTTCCGGAAAATTTCCGCGTATAATGAAATCCCGTAATTTGAGATTCACATTTAATGCAGAATTACAGTTTAGGTTCTTGTTAAGTTATACAGTAAATGATATGCGTAAATTACCGTACTCTATTTGAAAATCATATTATTACAGTATCATTGTAATATTTTAAAGATATTACAGTACAATGTATTGTCGTTGAGTGGATTCGACGGTACGTTGTAATTTATAACCCTATGGTAGCCCTGAGAAGGACTGTTGTCGTCGAATGGCTTTGACGGCTCGTTGTAGTTTATAACTCCTGAAAAGGGCCGATTTTCTCGTTAGCCCTGAGAAGAGCTGTTTGGTCCGGAAGCTGGTTTCTGGCGAAGTCTGGGAGTTGCGGCTCGTCCGTTGATATCAGATCGGGCTTAAGTTGCAGTTGGGTCCCCACTACAGCGTGGCAGTGGTGGTCTCCAGAGCCCACCCGGGTCGGTCGTCTTTTGCCGGCGCGGCCGAGGCGGTTCTTCCCGAGCGATCCCACGTTGGGCTGGCTCCTGCTGCTGAGTCCGCCAGCCTGGGCAATTGAAGCCCGGACCAGCTGGAGAGGGAAGGTAGCGTCCGCGTCCAGCAGCTCCCTCGACGGGCCGGCAAGGCCTGCTGCTCCGGCGGGAATGTTGGCGTCCGCCGGGAGGTCTCACGTTCAGGCGGCCAGGGAACTTCTGTCTTCTTCCATCTTCTTCTTTATCTTCAACAGGTGGTGGTCGACGATGAATTCAAAATTCACTCTCGTGCACGCTCATTTATTGGAGCCTCTCAGGCTCCAATAGAAGACTCCCACTTCCAGAAAGTGGTGAGGCCGCAGCGCCGTTATGGTGGGAGTGACGTGTACCAGCGCGTACGTATACTGCGTTCCCGCTGACATCTGAGCTGCTACCGTTGTCGTCTTCCGATATTAAGTTAGGCATGTATGTAGTAACATTATGTATTTAAAAAAAAAATATGTACTATTTATTTTTTTCCTTTAAGTGGTGCCATCTAACAACTAATTAACTATAGATTGGCTGCCGGCATCTTGAAAGTACCCTTGCTTGAGTCAGTATTTTCAAAAATTATGTTATTACAAAATTAAACTAAATTCTCGGCATCTCTATTAATTCCTAACCAAAATGGGAAAAATTTAGCTGAATTATTTTTCAATAAGTTCTCAAAAAATCTGTTAGTTTGACTGATACAATTTTTTTTTTACAAACTTTTAATCTTTTATTTCTTGGTTTAATTTTCTGGGCTAACTCAAATCACAGCAAATACCGAAAATTCAAAAATATGCTTTCTGAGTTTTTTAGTGATTTCTGTTGAAATGTCTTCTTCACAGCCCTAATAAAATGCATTGACCTTCCAGCATATTTATCATTCTATCTTCTCAAAGAAAAATGTGTGTGGATTGTTACTGAATAGATTTTTGTAGCTGTTTTACTAGCAACAAAAATAATATTCATGTGTCAAGTAGAACCACTTCATTAATGAAGATCTATTTCATGCTATTGATCTTCAGGTATATCATCTTCCACAAAATCACAGCAAGATTTGTCAGATTCAAAATTGAAATGACACAAGTTTTCTTCTCAATTCTTTTTAGAGAATGAAAAAAATGTGATTAGATAGAAATTAATTAAATTTTTTTGATAATAAATTTTACATTAGTTCTTTATTATTATAATCATTTAAAATATTTTTTGTCATGGTATAGTTATATCACTATAAATAAGTAAGTATTGTAATATTGAAGAATTAGTATAATATTAATTACAGATGAATAGTGTTTGTTCATATTATTAGTAATAATATTGCAGTATTCCTGTTTATATTTTTATGTATTTTATTTAAAATATCCTGTGTATTATTGTAAAAAAAATTTTTAGATTAAATTTTAATTTTCTTTACATTTTTACCATATTTAAGCAATTAATTTTGACTGAGGAAACATTAATTTGTTATCCATTCAAATTATTCAACACTTTCTTCCTATTTTAGTTGTCTGAATGACAGGCCAACTTTTAATCTGAAACATTATTACATATGTATGAGGTCTGTTCAAGAAATACGTAGACTGTTTGAATTGCTCGGGTCCAGTTAGTTCCAGTCAAATCCGCTTGGCGTTGCCATGTTCGTACAGATCAGCTGATTACATTGCAGTTGTTTGATTGCAAATATTATTATTGGTTGCTTACCTATGCGGTTGTTTGTGAAGTGTGTTTTTTAGTTTGGCAGATTTTAGAATGCGTGACTTGATCGAACAAAGAGTTGCTGTGAAATTTTGTGTTAAACTCAGAAAATCTGCGAGTGAAACTTTTGATATGCTCAAGACAGCTTACGGCAACATTGCTATGAAGCGTGTGACATGTTTTAAGTGGCATGGATGTTTTAAAGATGGTCATCAGTCGATTGAAGATGATGAGCGTCCTGGACGTCCGTGCACGTCAACTGACGACTCGCACATAGACAAAATCAACAACCTGGTTCAGGCAAATCGACGTCTGACCATCAGAGATATTGCTGAAGAGTGTGGGATATCACTTGGATCATATTATGAGATTTTGACCGAAAAATTAAAGATGCACCACATTGCTGCAAAATTGTTCCACGCGTGATGACAGACGACCTAAAAGCCCATCATGCCCGGGCTTGTCAAGAATTGCTTGAACGTTCAGAAGAAGATGAAATGTTCTTGTTCGAGGATCATAACAGGTGATGAATCTTGTGTGATCGAAACAAAGGTTCAATCGCCCTAGTGGGTCGGTGAAACATCTCTCTTTCTTTTTTTTTCCTGTTTAGCCTCCGGTAACTACCGTTTAGTTAATACTTCAGAGGATGAATGAGGATGATATGTATGAGTGTGAATGAAGTGTAGTCTTGTACATTCTCAGTTCGACCATACCTGAGATGTGTGGTTAATTGAAACCCAACCACCAAAGATCACCGGTATCCAAGAATCTAGTATTCAAGTCTGTGTAAAAATAGCTGGCTTTACTAGGACTTGAACGCTGGAACTCGCGACTTCCAAATCAGCTGATTTGGGAAGACGCGTTCACCACTAGACCAACCCGGTGGGTTGGTGAAACATCTCCCAGATCAATAAAAGCTCGCCAAGTTCATTCCAATGTGAAGGTGATGTTGGAAAAGGCCAAATGTGGAAGAGTGGTTACTGGATTTTTCATCACAAACAACGCTCCAGCCCATTCAGCCCTCAGAACTCATGAGTTTTTAGCCAAACTCATCACTGCCCACCCACCCTACTCACCTGACCACGCTCCTTGTGACTCTTCTTGTTCCCCAAACTCAAAAGACCTTTGAAAGGAAGAAGATTTGAGGCAAATGCAATGAAGGAACTGAAGAACATCGCAAAAGAAGCATTCCAGGACTTAACACCGTTTGTATAATTGTGTGCGTCGTGGAGGAGAGTACTTTGAAGAGGACCCAGACAAGTAACTTCTAAATAAAGTAAATTTTGTTTTATGACGTAAGTCTATGTATTTTTTGAACAGACCTGATATGTAAAATAGATAGACATTTTATTATTTTATGACATATTTTTGGCCACTATCAGATAATTTAAAACTTTTTTTTTGCCAGATAATTTAAAACTGTCTATAATAATAATAATCCATGAACATTTCACACAAATAATTCTAAGCATTAACTCGCACAAATGTTATATTATCTTAAAATTAAATTTAATAGTCATTAAATTTGAAGTTGTATTAGTTTTTATTCAGTTCCTTTTCGACATTTTGATTTTTGTAATTCTTTTTTTAACGTTTTTTAACAGTAGATCCTTTTTTAAGTTGATCTTATAACTTAAAACATTTAACATGTTCTGTTTTATCTTCCAGAATTTGGTTCTAATAATTTTTGTTTCTGTTTAAAAGAAGAAAATAGGATGGAAATTATTCGAGAAGGTGCTAAATCATTTGTTGCTGATAGTAATGAATCAGTTGAATTTAAACTTGTGAGAACTACTGATGATTTAGAAGATGATGGTGTGTTTAAGCCTGAAATGTCTCACCAGATATTCGGTGACAGGTAAGAAAGTGTTAAAAATTTGATAGTTTTAGTGATATCAATTCTAGTTAATAATAAAAATAAGGTATTCAATTTTTTATTTTATATTCAGCGTGTATCACAAAATTCTCTTGGGACTAACATAACCTATTTTACTCATGAAAATAGTGGAAAAATTTCATTTAAACTTATGTCTTAAAATGCTTTGTTTGCAAGTTAGAGGTAGTGAAAAATTTAGTTCAGATTTCAACTACCCTGGTGAAATGAGGTTTTCGTGAAATTTTTAGGACATTTATTGAGGGGCAGAACTAGTGATTTCTTATTTTTGACCTGAAAAATTAAATAAAATATGTCCCAGAACTATATTTGCAATAGTTTTTCAGAAATCTGGAGTAAAACCCAATAAATTGGGATAAAAAACATTGCTTTTTATGTTTGATGTACAATAACTTTATTAAATCGATAATAAATACATATAAAATTTTAACAAAACTTAATTCTAAACAAAATAGTATAAGATAAGTTAAATAAAACAAAGAAAAGTTATTAGAAAAATTTTAATTTTATATAGAAACATATACTAGATCAAAGTGCAGTATACATACCAATAAATGTTAAATTGTTTGTATATGTACTGTCATTTTCTACACATTTCTTGCCACACTTCAGTACTGCTTTTGTTGCTCTTTTTAGTTCTTCAGGTTTGTTCTTAAGTTGCTCAGCCACATTCAAAATGCAGACAATTAATTCCTCATGAGAATGTATTTTTGTTTCATATACACAATATTTTTCATCTATCCCCAGGCATGAAAATCTAAAGGTGTTAGATCAGGTGATCTTGGTGGCCAAGAATGTGGACCTCCAAAACAGTATCATTTGTTAAGGAAATGATGAGTGGAAACTGCCAAGAAAAGTGGGGAGACGCACCATCACACTAGAAGCATACTGTGTGTTTTAATGCTAGAGGAACATTTTCAAGCAGCTGCAGCAATCTTGAAGAAAGTGCAAATAAACCTCAGCATTTTAGCAGCCAGGTAATATAAATGGTCCAAACAGCTGATTGCGAAGAAGGCCATACTATACATGAAGCTAAATCGGTGTTGAAAATTGCATTAGGATACTTCTGCCCATGTATGCTCATTGTGTAAGTTGTTGACATCATCTCAAGTGAAATTTGCCTTGATTGATAAACATACTTGTAGAGTTATCAATTTTTATTCCACCAGTTGCAGAAGTGAAGCAGGCCATCTCCTGGGCGTCGATGATGAACAGGCAGTATGATATGGATAAAACTTGTTCTGTTTAAGTGTCCCCCAAACCACATCCAATATGAAACTTCAATCCGCATAGAAAAACGTTGTGTACTGGCACCTGGACTCTGCTGAACTGCATCGATATTAATTTCATCTATAATAGTCATGTTGGACAGATTATTCGTAGCTGGTATGACTACTAGGTAGTGAACCCATCTCCCAAAAAAAAATTATGCTAATTGCTTTGAGATCTGGAATCCTGCGATTCAGAAATTGTATTTAATATTCTACTGCCGCAGCTGTAGCATTAACATTACACACCCAAAATGAATACCATATCAGTGTATTCCTCTATTGTAAATAAGTACTGCATTATTTCAATGGCAAACCTATCGATCATGTTCAAACTAAAATTCATAGAAAACCTTCACTAATGACAGCACAGTTCACAGTGCCCAATGTACTTAATGTATCTTACTGGATGATTTAAACACTAGTACAGTATTGCGCATTGTTAATTAGCTGTTATTTTATTCCCAACTTTGAATTAATAATTTATTGATAAATAACCAGGTTTTTTTATCTCAATTTATTGATTTTCACTGAGGTTTCTCAAAAATTACTGCAGATACAGTTGTGAGATCTATTTTATTCTATTTCTCAGGTCAAAAATCATAAATCATTCAATTCTGCTTCTTTATTAACGTCCAAAAATTTCAGTACGACTACTTGTCGGGGGTAGCTGAAATCCAAGCGAAATCTTTATCAGCCGTGCTCGTAAACAAAGCATTTTAGGATATATGTCAGTATCAACTTTTTCCATTATTTTCAAAGGTAGAAAAGGTTTTTTAATTAAGAATTAATAAATTTTTTAATTAAGAGAGAACCGTAATAGTCTTCATTTGTATTGTTCCTTTAAACAATTCGTGCATAACTTTTTTTTTTCACTACCGAAGAATGTGTGTAGAACATTTTTTTATCAATAAATTGATATTATTTAATTAGATATTGCAAAAAAGAGAAGCTTAATGTTTTTGTTTATAAAATATTATAATATTTTATAAATAAATATTATTGATATAAAGTAAAAAATTTAGTAGATTACTTGATTGTTGGTTATTATTTGATTGAGCTTATTCTACTATAATAGAATCTGAAATCTTGGTTTCTGCATATTAAACTGTTTTTTACTTGTTAAAACCACTCGATTATTTTCTTCTTGAGATCTTATAGTATTTTTTTCTGCCATCTCTTCCCAAATGAAAATCCTGCTCCACAAGTTACTGTTATGTTATTACTAATGTACAGGGTCATTCACGGGAACCGGATGTTTTTAAAATAATCATAAAAAATTGAATATTTACTTTTAGTTTTATTTATTGGTAATGAAACACTTGTTAAATCAAAGCATTTGTTACTTACTCATGAACGAAAAATTATGTCCGGCTTAAATTATGTTGTAAGTCTTCTCTCTGATCCTTTATATCAGCTATCAGATAAGTTAAACAATCAGAATGTCAAATATTTTTTGTTTCTAACAGTTTAATAATTATTTTGGTGTGGCTGACCAATTTAAAAAAATGGATTCTTCAGATCCTTTTAAACTTTTTAGTTTGCAAATAATGACTTAGTTTCCCACGTTGTTTCCATACAAATATCTATGCAACACAAAAGTGCATAAAATGTAAGCCTACAACCAGTGAAGTAATTAAGATGCTTTTAAGCTATTAATTTGTATATGTCGATTAACAAAAGATGTAGCTATCATGATTACTGGTCATTAGACGAAGACTTGCATTACAGTTATATCTCTAAGCAGATATCAGTAAAATGTTTCAGGTTTTTGTGTCATCTACATTTAAATTATGCCTTAAAACATGAACCCTTGTTTGATAAATTACACAAAATATGTCCACTCATAAACTCACTTCCTGAATTTTTTGTTGAATGTTACAAACCACACTGTAATGTTGCTGTTGCTGAGAGTATGATCAAACTCAAGGGGCACTCCTCAATTAAACAATTTATGAGAGATAAATCTGTGAAAAGAGGTTATAAAATCTGTATGTTATGCGATAAATCAGCTTACAACCTTAAAATTCCAAGTTTATGCGGGAAAAACAAAAAATAAAATTGAACTAGGGTTAAGTGAAAAGATGGTTTTAAATTTAACAAAGGATTTGGAAAATAAAAACCATGTAGTTTTCATGGACAATTTTTTTTCATCTAGTAAGCTGTATGAAAAGTTGAAGGCCAAGAACATTTATGCTGGTGGACTGTTAACCCCTAACAGGAAAGTATTACCAATGCTTGAAGTGAAAAAAAATTAAAAATAGGTGAATTTTCATTTACTGTGAGCAATACTGGAGTTGCATTTTACAGATAGATGGAAGGACAAAAAAAGGTGTGAATGTATTGAGCACAGTCTATCACCCTGTAGAGGTTTGTGCTGCAGGTAGAAAACAAAAAGATGGCAGTAAAGAAACATTTTCATACCTACTTGCTGTGCAACAATATTAACTGTCATGAATTTTGTTGACAAATTTGATTGTCTAAAAAAGGATTGTGAAGTCGATAGAAAAATTAATAAGTGGTGGATGATATTATATTTCCATTTTATAGATTGTTGTCTGATAAATGCTTTTACAGGGTTATTCACGGGAACCAGATGCTTTTAAAATAATCATAAAAAATTGAATATTTACTTTAAAAAAGTTTTATTGGTACTGAAACACTTGTTAAATCAAAGCATTTGTTACTTACTCATGTACTAAAAATTATGTCCGGCAGGTGATGTCCATTTTGGGCAATACATTGTTGTAGCCTTTCACGGTAACTGGCCTCAATTCTTTGCAGCATGTCTACATCAATCTGGGTGACGTGATGACGAATTGCGATCTTTAGGTCCTCCAATGTACGTGGTTTATTGCCGTACATACGCGATTTCAGAAACCCCCACATCACAACTACTCAAGTCGGGGGACCGAGGGGGCCAAGGAATGTCGTCGAATCTGGAAACGATCCGTCCCGGAAACAAGTTACAGAGAACAGCCATCGTTGCCCTCTCTGTGTGCGATGTAGCTCCATCCTGCGGGAATAACACATTTTGAAAATCGATTCCCCGGTTTCGTAACTCAGGGATGAAAAACGTATTCAACATCGCAATGTAACGATCAGCTGCTACAGTTACGGCCGCGTCATTTTCTTCAAAAAACTGTGGTCCAATAACACCGACCTTTCCTATTGCACACCCGACAGTCACTTTTGGGCTATGAAGTGGTCTCTCGTGAAGCTGATGTGGGTTTCTTTCTGCCCAATACCGGCAATTCTGTTTGTTGACGAAGCCATTCAGATGAAAATGGGCTTCGTCACTCATTAACAATAACAAAATTTTCATTTTCTTCAAAAATGGTAAGCATTTGTCGACAAAATTGTAATCGCTGCGTGAAATCTTGCTCGTTTAACTGCTGCACGACGGCTATCTTGTAAGGATAGAAATGCAGGTCTGTATGCAGAATTCGTCTTACCGTACTTGTGCTCATTTGAAGCGCTGCTGAATGCCTCTGAATAGAGCGGCGTGGGCTTCTGACAATGGCTTCCCTTACTCGTTCGATGTTCTCCGGAGTGCTAGGAGTTCGTCGGGGAACCGGTGGTTTTTTCTTCAATATTGAACCACTTGTTCGAAGGTTGTTTACCCATCGCAATATTGTGTTACGAGAAGGGACACTTGCATTACGATGGATATTAAACTGACGGCGGAAATCTTGCTGAACAGCAGTTACGGATTCGTCATTTCGCACAAAACTGTCTTACGCGTACAGGCGTTGGTCTAGCGTCCACGGCTCCATCTCAACAACTAAAATGTAAATGCTATGAACAAAGGAAACGTCAGACACCAGCCACGTGCCACTCCCACCACGAACGCCCGAGTACAACCCACTTCAAAAACATCCGGTTCCCATGAATGACCCTGTATTATAATTTTCGCCTTTTCAGAGTCCTTCTTTTATTAAATATATAATACTTTCTACAACTTTTTCTGTTTATCAACTAGGGATTTCCTGCATAGTTTTCCTATCTTCTGATCAACTCCTTTCCAAAATGTAAATAAAAGATTTCAATACACAAGTCATCGACAACTGATGACAATATTGAAAAAGTAAAGAAAATGATTATGGATAATCGCCGAATCACTACCAAGAGAGTCAGTAAGTATTGCTACCTGGAAGTTCTCTGCCATTTGCATGAAGTAATCTGAAGACAACCCCTGGGTTTGTGGCAAAACAATTCATGGCAATTGCATTACATTAATGCACTTACACTTCACTGCTTGTTCATGAATTTTTGATCTAAGCCAAAAATTTGTTGTAATGCCTCAGCCTCTATTTACCGAACATGGCCTTCTGTGACTTCTTCAGATTCTCCAAGCTGAAAAAAAACCATGAAAGATGAAGTTTTGCCAACATTGAAGAAATGAAGACAATTGCTGAACAAGCTGAAAAAGCCATACTGGAAATTGTGTTTCAGAGGTGCGTTGAAGATTGGGAAAAGTGCTGGCACAAATTTTATTATATCTGAAAAGGAGTATTTTGAAGATGACAAAGTAAATATTGATGAATAAATAAAGATTTTTTGAGAAAAACTAAAATTCCACAATTTTTTTTTTCATACCTCATATAGTGAGTTACATGAAAAAAAGTTTTCTTTTTTTTAGATAAGGGTAATTTGTAATGTTTTATTGTAAAATTATGTTTAAATATACCAAAAAGGTTTTAAATTTCTTTCTGCTCCCGACCTCCAAAATTACCTTCCAAGAAAATATTTGATTTTTTTTATTTTAAAGGGAAAAAACTAAAAAAAATTCCAGTCAATAACAAACAACCAAAAAAATTACCCAAGATTTTTTTTTTTGGGGGGGGGGGTGAATTAAGATGAAATTTTATTGTAATATTATTATTAAAAGTTAAATAAACCAAAAATAGTTTTACAAATTCTTTATTTACTGCATTTTTAACCTAACTGTTTTTTAAACTTATAAAAACAATATTTTTAAACTTTGATCAGCTCCCCTATCCACAATATTTCCCCTAAAGTATATTTGAAGCCACTTGCAGTACTACTATGCGCCTAGGTTGACAAAAAACAGTTAGGTTAAAAATGCAGTAAATAAAGAAATAGCTTCTTTTTGAATTTTTCAGGAAGAGAAGGAATTTTGCGTAAAATTATAAAATAAAAATGGTAAGATTAACATACAGACACCGAGCTTAATATAAAATTGCATTATAATTTGCAAAATATTTGATTAAATAGGTCCCAAAAAAACTTCCCCACCCTCTGGAGATACTGACACCAAAGTTTTATCAACAAATTGCCCCATATATACAAGTCTGTGCAAAATTTCTCAAAATCTGTTCATCTAATCAAAAGTTATTAAAAGCTTCAAACACTCCCAACACTTTCATACGAACATTACCCGCATTTTTTTTTCTGGGATCCTTGAGTTATAAAATGTCGAGAAATTTAAAAAACCCGTCCCCCATTTTTTGACTGATTACCATACTTTCCTTCTTGCAGCATAGTTCTAGAGCTTGATACCAGGAAATTAAAACTATACATTATGAAAGTACTTAAGCAACAAAATACAGAACAATGCCCGTTTTAGAATTGTAATTTCTAATATATTAATTTATTCTCCTGCTAGGATATATTGTAATCAAATATTAATATGAATAGGTAATAAACACAAATGTAAATTTATCACCAGAGATTGTTGAAAAAATTATATAGGAAAGTAGTTTAAAGAAAATCCCCACGTGCTATAATTTAAATTTTATTTTGATTTAATAGAAATTTTCATTGATTTTTAATAAATAAGCAAGCTACCCATTTCTTCATGTCTCCTTAGGTAACTTATAAAAAAACGAAAGAGAATTTTTGCATATTTATTACACTTAAAACCCATACAACCATTGCCTTGAATCCTGTTCAGAAATCATGGTTTTTCTACTTTCATTATCAGATTAATTTATTTACTCACAACAGATAGGTTGCTTAGTATTATTTAGTAAAAATCGACTGTTTTTTTAAGTGTTTCTTACCACATCCATATTTTAATTTTTCAATTATTGTTTTCTGTCTTATCTTTCAGTGAAAACATATTTGGTTACAAGGATTTAAAAATAAAAATATATTATTCTGCTGCATGGTTGACATCATATATTGGTATAGAATACTCAGATAAAATAGATCCTGATGATTTTGGTGGTGTTGAGGTAAATAAATTATTTTTGTAAGATTTACTTTGTTTATTTGTAGCTATTAGATTTTAAGTTTTATTTTATAATAAATATATTTGTTACAAGAAAGGATTTATGAGTTTTGCTTATCTTTTATTTGGTGCTGAAGCTTTATATATATATGGTATATTATTTATTTTTCTTAATTTTCTTCAGGTAATTGTTCATGAGGAAACAAACATATATTGTTATATTTTAAACTATATTGTTTCTGTGAAGTTTTCTGCAGTGTGGTTGTAACTATATTTTTTTATGAAAAAACAGTTCTGTGAAGGTTTATTATTTCTTATAGAAGTTATAAAAATTCAGCTTACAGGAATAAAAAAGTGCAACAGTCATTAAAATTATATTTTACAACTTTTGATCAAAATATCTATTTTAGTAAGATTTAAATCTTACCTAGCCATTATTATATGAACGTAATTTTTATTTAGATTATAACAGTCATTGATGCTAATTCACTATATGCATTAATATTACTGCTGTTAATATTAATCATTTTTTTTTTTGTCTTCAGTCATTTGACTGGTTTGATGCAGCTCTCCAAGATTCCCTATCTAGTACTAGTCGTTTTATTTCTGTGTATCCCGTACATCCTACATCCCTAACAATTTGTTTTACATATTCCAAACGTGGCCTGCCTACACAATTTTTTCCTTCTACCTGTCCTTCCAATATTAAAGCGACTATTCCAGGATGCCTTAGTATGTGGCCTATAAGTCTGTCTCTTCTTTTAACTATATTTTTCCAAATGCTTCTTTCTTCATATATTTGCCGCAATACCTCTTCATTTGTCACTTTATCCACCCATCTGATTTTTAACATTCTCCTATAGCACCACATTTCAAAAGCTTCTAAACTTTTCTTCTCAGATACTCGGATTGTCCAAGTTTCACTTCCATATAAAGCGACACTCCAAACATACACTTTCAAAAATCTTTTCCTGACATTTAAATTAATTTTTGATGTAAACAAATTATATTTCTTACTGAAGGTTCGTTTAGCTTGTACTATTCGGCATTTTATATCGCCCCTGCTTCGTCCATCTTTAGTAATTCTACTTCCCAAATAACAAAATTCTTCTACCTCCATAATCTTTTCTCTTCCTATTTTCACATTCAGTGGTCCATCTTTGTTATTTCTACTACATTTCATTACTTTTGTTTTGTTCTTGTTTATTTTCACGCGATAGTTCTTGCGTAGGACTTCATCTATGCCATTCATTATTTCTTCTAAAACCTTTTTACTCTCGGCTAGAATTACTATATCATCAGCAAATCGTAGCATCTTTATCTTTTCACCTTGTACTGTTACTCCGAATCTAAATTGTTCTTTAACATCATTAACTGCTAGTTCCATGTAAAGATTAAAAAGTAACGGAGATAGGGAACATCCTTGTCGGACTCCCTTTCTTATTACGGCTTCTTTCTTATGTTCTTCAATTGTTACTGTTGCTGTTTGGTTCCTGTACATGTTAGCAATTGTTCTTCTATCTCTGTATTTGAACCCTAATTTTTTTTAAATGCTGAACATTTCATTCCAGTCTACGTTGTCAAATGCCTTTTCCAGGTCTATAAACGCTAAGTATGTCGGTTTGTTTTTCTTTAATCTTCCTTCTACTATTAATCTGAGGCCCAAAATTACTTCCCTTGTCCCTATACTTTTCGTGAAACCGAATTGGTCTTCTCCTAACACTTCTTCCACTCTCCTCTCAATTCTTCTGTATAGAATTCTAGTTAAGATTTTTGATGCACGACTAGTTAAACTAATTGTACTGTCACTTTATCCACCCATCTGATTTTTAACATTCTCCTATAGCACCACATTTCAAAAGCTTCTAATCTTTTTTTCTCAGATACTCCGATTGTCCAAGTTTCACTTCCATATAAAGCAAAACTTATACATATACTTTCAAAAATCTTTTCCTGTAGATTTCCTGTGTTGACTATAACACTTTTTTTGAAGTCTGATGGAACTTCCCCTTTTTCATAAATATTACACACCAGTTTGTACAGATGATTCAAAGAAACTGGGAAATTTTGAAAGTTGTGTTGGTAGCCGTGGGCAATTGGTACCACTAGACAAGTGGCGCCAGCCTCTCTAACCTAACCTGCCATTTAGTTGTCATGGATCCTTGGAGTGGTGCGCAACGTGCATTTGCTATCAAAGCGTTTTACAAAAACAATGACAGTTGTGGAACAACAAAAGAGATTTCCATCAATTCTTAACACAGCCTGGTTTCAACAAGACGGAGCAATGTCACATACTGCACGAATATCGATGACAGCTGTACGCCGATTGTTTGGACAACGTGTCATTTCACGAAATGGTGACATTAAATGGCCTCCCAGATCGCCTGATCTCTCAGCTTGTGATTACTTTTTGTGGGGTCACCTTAAAAGCAAAGTGTTCCACACAGTAGACCTGCGGTCTACTTTCTAGATCAACGGAAAAACTGAAGGCAAAGATCCGAGAAGCAATTGCGGAAATTCCAGTTGAGATGTTACGTCAAACCATGAACAATTTAACGAAGTGACTTCGTGACTGTTTACGTAGAAGAGGAGGACACCTGCAAGATGTCATCTTTAAAAAATAAACTAAAATGTATGTATCCAAAAATGGCAACATTTGTACAATTACATGAAATAAAGTTCATTTTCTAAAAAAAATTTTCATTAACGTTATTTAATTTTTTAAATTTCCCGTTTCTTTGAATCACTCTGTATAATCTATCAATCGCTTCCTCACCTGCACTGTGCAGTAATTGTACAGGTATTCCGTCTATTCCAGGAGCCTTTCTGCCATTTAAATCTTTTAATTCTCTCTTAAATTCAGATCTGAGTATTGTTTCTCCCATTTCATCCTCTTCAACTTCCTCTATACCATTTTCTAATTCATTTCCTCCGTATAACTCTTGAATATATTCCACCCACCTATCGACTTTACCTTTCGTATTATAAATCGGTGTACCATCTTTGTTTAACACATTATTAGATTTTAATTTATGTACCCCAAAATTTTCCTTAACTTTCCTGTATGCTCAGTCTATTTTACCAATGTTCATTTCTCTTTCCACTTATGAACACTTTTCTTTAATCCACTCTTCTTTCGCCAGTTTGCACTTCCTGTTTATAGCATTTCTTAATTGCCGATAGTTCCTTTTACTTTCTTCATCACTAGCATTCTTATATTTTCTACGTTCATCCATCAGCTGCAATATATCGTCTGAAACCCAAGGTTTTCTACCAGTTCTCTTTATTCCGCCTAAGTTTGCTTCTGCTGATTTAAGAATTTTCTTTTTAACATTCTCCCATTCTTCTTCTACATTTTCTACCTTATCTTTTTTCCTCAGACCTCTTGCGATGTCCTCCTCAAAAATCTTCTTTACCTCCTCTTCCTCAAGCTTCTCTAAATTCCATCAATTCATCTGACACCTTTTCTTCAGGTTTTTAAAACCCCAATCTACATTTCATTATCACCAAATTATGGTCGCTATCAATGTCTGCTCCAGGGTAAGTTTTGCAGTCAACGAGTTGATTTCTAAATTTTTGCTTAACCATGATATAATCTATCTGATACCTTGCAATATCGCCTGGCTTTTTCCAAGTGTATATTCTTCTATTATGATTTTTAAATTGGGTGTTGGCAATTACTAAATTATACTTCGTGCAAAACTCTATAAGTCTGTCCCCTCTTTTATTCCTTTTGCCCAGCCTGTATTCACCCACTATATTTCCTTCCTTGCCTTTTCCAATGCTTGCATTCCACTCTCCAACTATTATTAAATTTTCATCTCCTTTTACGTGTTTAATTGCTTCACCAATCTCTACGTATACACACTACCTCATCATCATCATCATCATGGGCGCTTGTAGGCATATAGACGTTAACAATCGTTGTTGGTTTATGTTTTAATTTTATCCTTATTACAATGATTCTATCGCTATGCGTTTTGAAATACTCTACTCTCTTTACTCTCTTCCCTATCTTCTTGTTCATTATGAAACCTACTCTTGCCTGCCCACTATTTGAAGCTGAGTTAATTATTCTAAAATCACTGGAACAAAAGTCACCTATTATTAATAGGCGACTTTTATTATTAATAGCAACTAATATTAATCATGTAATTTGAATATTATAATATTACAATCAGTATTTAAGGTTTAAAAGTACCCTGTACCAGATTTATCCTTTAATATTGTAACACATCTAGTTTAACTTTCACATACATTGTGAATAAGTTAAATATGTAAATAATAAAATAAATCAGGTAGAAAACATTGATTCTTGTAACATTTTTCTTTCATTTGATAATTCATGTTTAATAATTTTTTCTAATCGTTAATTTTATAAACAAAAGTGTTTTAATTATTTATTTATTGTATGTGTGTAATATAAGTTGTACACAATTAATTAATAGGATACATTTAATATAGGTATCATTTTTATTACAGAATTCTGTGACCATTTCTTTTTAAGTAGCGTATGTTTGTATGTGTTGTTTCAATAAATGTATTTAATAATATTTACTTATATTATTTGTGACAAAAAATTTGTTTGAAGTATGAGGGTAATTCAATTATTTTAGTTATATTTTTGTTTATGTTGGTAGTACTGTCGTGTTGCATAGATGATGCAGGTTTGATGCTGCTAGGTTAGTTCCAGTAAACCCACCAGGTTGGTCTAGTGGTTAACGCGTCTTCCCAAATCAGCTGATTTGGAAGTCGAGAGTTTCAGCGTTCAAGTCCTAGTAAAGCCAGATATTTTTACATGGATTAGAATACTAGATCGTGGATACCGGTGTTCTTTGGTGGTTGGGTTTCAATTAACCACACATCTCAGGAACGGTCGAACTGAGAATGTACAAGACTACACTTCATTTACACTCATACATATTATACTCATTCATCCTCTGAAGAATTATCTAAACGGTAGTTACCGGAGGCTAAACAGGAAAAAGAAAAGAAAGGTTAGTTCCATTATCGCTGCCCTGCCATTAACTATGGCTGCTCCGCTTTCTATTTGCACCAAAGAAGAGCAACTTTCAGTAATCCTTTTTTTTTATGGTTGGAAGGTGTATCAGGGGCTGAAATTCATCGAAGACTATCGATACTGTACGGGACAGTGTGTTGCTGCAACGGAGTGTCTACGAATAGATTGAAAAATTCAAAATTTGTCGCACAAGTGTTATGCATGACGAAGGAGCTGGATAACCATCCACAAATGAGGAAAACATTCAGCGTGCACATGACATGGTTTTCTTAGAAAGACGAGTAACTATCGATGAAGTGGTACATCATCTGCAAATTAGTCACGGTTCTACCTACGCAATCACCCACAACAGACTTGGGTTTCATAAAGTCTATGCAAGGTGGGTCCCAAAACAACTCACACGGTTGCATAAACAAACGCATTTGGACATCTGCCAAAAACATTTGGATCGCCCATGGACATCTTCTTAGACAGAATCATCAGTGGTGACGAAACATGGATCCATCATTATGAGCTGGATAATAAACTGCAGAGTATGTAATGGAAACATCCAAATTTGCCCTCGAAAAAGACCCAACCATCCGCAGGAAAACTGATGCTTACGGTTTCCTGGGACTCACAAGGCCCAGTACTGGAACATTATGAGGAAAGGGGCATGACAATAAACAGTGCATGTTACAGTAAGATGCTTACTGCCAAGCTGAAGCCTACAATTCGAAGCAAACGCCAAGGACTGTTGTCGAAAGGTGTGTTGTTGCATAACAATGCCCATCCACACACTGCTGAAACGCTCCAGAAACTCAACTTTGATGTACTGGCTCATCCTCTGTATAGTCCTGGTCTTGCCCCTTCTGACTACCATTTGTTTGGTCCAATCAAAGAGTCATTAAGGGGCCGTCGATTTACCTCGGACGAAACAGTGAAAGAAGCGGTGCATTCCTGGCTCGCAGCTCAACTGAAAACTTTCTTTTATGAGGGCATCAGGAAACAATGGACCAAGTGCGTTGAAATACAAGGGGACTATGTTGAAAAATGATGTACATGTAAGTTTCTTATTTGTATTGCAATAAAATTTATAACTACATTGCTGATAATAATTGACTTACCCTCATAATACAGTAATAAGAATTTAGTTAATAGAAATGAGACGGTTTGGTTATGTGATAACTTAGTAGTAGAGAAGTAGATAAACGTAAATTGTTTAGATCATATGGACAAGTGACATTTTTCATAATTTCTCTATTACATAGTTGTGCCTTTTTTTTTTACAGCCTGATAATATTTTAAAAAAACTATCTGTGTGGTATCCACCTGGATTTCTAACAAATGTTAATAGTTTTATAAAAACATTAGATAAAGAAAAAAATTTTGTGCCTTATGGTGATCTTCAACATACATTTACATCAGTTGGTGGTAAGATAATGTTTGATTCTCTGTAGTTATATTATTATCATTCTTGTCTTTAGATAAATTACTCATTAAAGTTATGTTACTATATTTTATGAAAACTTCTTTTTTTTATAATTGTTTCAATTTCATTGATTACAAGACAGGTATAACAGACCTGAGTAACGGATTCCTGCCAATTAAGAAGAAAGGAGTAGAAAATATAATAATGGGAGGGATCCATAAAGGGGCTAAATGAAATCCTTTTAGTAAACCTAACAGGTACGTTTAACAATTGTCTGTTGTAATACTGCCCACTGATGTACCAAAACAGATGTTGTTCCATGAGAAGGGTTACTGGACCAGGGTAGGAATCTCATGGAAAAGGTTGGATCCAGTCCTGCAGGTAAAGAGGATAAAAGTGTATATACTGTCGGAAAGACCAGTTGACAGTCAGTCTGCGAGTGAGTCTGTGCGAGACATTATGTTGTGATTTCTGCAAAAGAGTTCTAGTGAGGAGTTATGCAAGTCAGTGAAGGAGTGAATTTCTAGTGCATACATATTCGATGCGATTACGTTGAATTCACAAGTAATTTCAGTGCGGACAGTACATGAAAAGAAGAAATGGTTCGGTGAGCTACTGTTAGACTATAAGTGAAAGAGATAATTACTAAATTCATTTATAAATTGTTAGGATAGTTTTATTTAGAGCAAAGGTATTTGCAGTTAAAGAACTTTATACTTGTCTAACTATTGTAATTTTGCTGTTAATACAAGACTAGTTAAAAGTGTTAACATTAGTGGTCATGCTAATTTCTTTTGTCGTTGGAACTGAATTGGTTTTCAATATTTAACTGCCTGTAAATAAATCCTGACGATTACTTTAAATTCTGTTTTGTATATAATCACTGTTTGTTATTATTATTGACATTTATTATTATTATTGTGGTTTTTATTACTATTAATATTATTATTACACTGTTATCATTTTTATTATTGATTTGTCTTATTTTATTTATGCTCTTAAAGTAAAAAAAATTATTATAGAAACATTTTCAATTGTCAATCTTTTATTATCCTGATCGAGCCGTGAACATGCAACAATTGTATAAAATGCTTTATAGCATTTTGAATTATAAAACCTATTTTAAATAACTTTTCTTAGAATGCATTTCAACAAAAAAAATATGTCATGCTGATACATATGCTCAACACCTACATTCACAAACAAAACCCTAAAGATGAGGTTTTGCTTCTGTTTTGTTTATCTTATTTGATACCTAATTAGGTTAAAATATGCAAATGATGGTAACCAGTTTTTATAATAAGTTTTAATTTTTATTAACACGTTGGCAGTGATATTTTTTGAATGCACACAAATTTTGTGCACTCCTTATTGTCCGATATTCGTATTTCCACTGGTGGGATACAGGACACCTGTATCTTGTAAGCTTTCACCTTTTCATGTTATGTGGCAGTCGTCTATTTGTATTACTTAAGAGTGTTTTGAACTGTATAAATTTCTGTCTTGTTTAGGTTTCAACTGTTATTTAGGCAAAAAAAATCCTATACTTCCAGTATCCACATAAAAGTGACAGTAAATTTTACTTCTTTTTTTTACATAATACTTAAGACTTGCTTCATAGAAGAAAAATCAAGGAATAAGATGTCTCACTTTAAATGCCATTACAGGACATATGTAACTGGTACTAAAGCCATTTTGTTGATATTTAATGATTACATGTATGGGGTTTAATAAAAAAGTGTAGCTTCATTTTCAGACCATATGAATTAAATAAAATTAACAAAAAATGATTTATGAAAAATTATGATTTCACTCCATTTTCTTGCTATCTTCCATATGTCTTTAAGGGAAAATTTATAACAAATTGGATTTATGAATCATAATATTTGGTTGACATATTTACACCAACTTTCTATAATAAATAAAAAATTATGATTTAATTTAAACACTCACAAATTTTGAAATGAGTCCCATCAATATTGTTATATTTGTATCTAATTATTTCTTTTATTAGCTAAAATAAAATGTTAAGTCTTTCATTGTAAAAAAAGCAACGTTTTATATTTGAAAATAGATTGACAAACAAGTTACATCAAAAAATTGTTGAAATCTTCAGTCTAATTTCATCAGCATGTGCAAATACTTGAACAATTGCTCCATGAGAGCTGAATTGGTTGTGTAGGATTAATGGCTTCGCTTGGAAGTGTGTTGGGCTAGATCCAATAGATTTCTAGATCTAAAGTGTATGGTACAGTGCCCAATGTTAAGATCTTCGGCAGAGAATTTTGAAAGGTTTTCAACATATTAGAGCTACACCAGGGATTTTTGAAAGAGTGAGATTGTCAATAAATCATCAGCTAGCTGCAGTATATTGCAAACAGTGGAGGCCACTTCGAAGATATGTGCTAGTGAAATATAAAGTAAAACTGGAATTCAGTTATTTATGTCAAATTAATGTTTTTGTTGTTTTAATTTTAATAAATCTGCTGTTTTTTATAGTTTCATAAAATTTATTATTTTCCTGTAATGATAAGTAATCTTCATTCGGTCATTGTTAAGAGCAGATTACATGAAATTGTGAAAAGTTGAGTTATTAATAACCAATATTTTAATCAATCTAATTTTTAAAATAAATAAAAAGATCACCATTTTGTGTAATTAATGTTTCACAGGTTAATTTCTTTGCGGTTGTTTTAATTAGCCATTATTAAATACAGGCTGTATGAAAAGAATTCAGACTTATTATTGATTCTACCACTATTAATTTAATAGCAGTATAGATAAAATCCGGTTAAAAATTTTATCCTCAATTTTCTACAGTAATTCAGTTATTTGATTACCAATTTAAAAAAAAGGTTTCATTTTACTTTACAATGGAAGACATAATAGTAGTTTAGAAATGTATTTTGCTAAAAGTAATGATTATCAAGAGGTAAAGATCAAAAAATTGATGTTAACATTTTGAAATTTGTGAAATTTGTTTCCTCTATAATTTTTTATTTATTAGAGAAATTTTATGTAAATATGTGTGTGAAATATTCCTCAATCTGATCCTGAGATAAATTTTTTTTTTTTTAAATACAAAATTATGGACAGAAGGAAAATGAAGGCGAAATCTTCATTTTTCACCTTACAATTTATTGAACTATTCATATTTTTTGAGTAGTTTCTTCTTGTTTAAATGTAGTGTCTATAACTTTCATTAATTTATGTTGTAGCTTTGTACATCACAACTATGTGTGTTTAGACGAATTTCTCATATAAGCTTATAGCTTAGTACATGAGAATAATGCAATAGGATATCAAAGATCTGAAGAAAAATGCTAAGCCTGGTGCGAATTTGAGATGGACCATACTATGTGGAGAGGAAAGACGTTACGTGATTAACGTTATGTCAAAGTTTAGAAAGACAACACATAGACACACACACAGTTCTGTCTGCGACATATGAAGAGGTGTTGAGGTTGCTAATAGTACACTGGAGGATGATTACTTCAATAGGATGTTATAAATAGCTAAAAATCATTTTCTGGTCCAATAATCCAAACCCTTCCTCCATGTCCACCAAATCTTCTAACGTTTATGAAAAAAAATTAATTTTTCAGTTGCTTTCCTCCCTGACATATTGCCTACTTTTAAGTTTACTTTAAAGCTGGTTGATCTTCAACAATCCCACCCACAAGTTTTACTTAAAGTAGGGTTACTAGTGAGGAGTACTAAACCAAATATTGTGGAGTAGCTAAATATTCAAGAAATCAGTCGGTGGTTAAAGCTCATCCACCTTCCTCACCTAGTGTATCCTAATCAGTCCTGATAATAAAAATAATAATCAATAATTAAATGTTTCACCAGTTGCCATGCTTTTTTCTGTTATGTTTTTCTGTTGAAGTAGTTCTGTACTATGATTTGTTATTGCTTTAACTTTTGCTTCCGAAAAGTTGGAAGGGTATTAAGCCCTCACTTAATACCTATTAAGTGAGGGCTTGTAAAGAATAAACAATGTTATGCTTAAAGAGCTGTTTGCTACATAAGTGATGGCAGCCATATGTTCATTATCAATACTAACAATGTGCAGATAAGCCGATCAAAGTATTACATCCAGCCATGTGGTACATCCTTTGCTTGAATCGCCATAAAAGAAATTATCCAATAAAAAATCAGTAACTGAAGATTTCATAAGAGATAATAAAAGAAGGACTATGAAGCAAATATAACGGTTTGTGATAAACATAAATTAAAATAATGAAAATTATTTTTAATAATAATTTTTAAATGTGTATAGTGAAGGCAAGCTATGATTATTTTTGTAAAGTATATATACTTTCTATAACTATGATTTTCTTGATATTTTAAAATGTTATCTTTATAATAGGCTTAATAGTTTCAACCCAGTAGTATAGTTATAAACATTGAAATAAATAAAATTGATTAAAGGATATTTTATTGTAAAAAAAAATAAATAAAAGGCATTTATATTTTAAAGCTGCAGTGTTTAGTGTCATTCTGTTATAGTATTAGAAGATTCAAAGGTAACTTCTGTTTTTATATTAATGTCATTTGAAATATTTATACTTTAAAGCAGGCAAAACAGAATTTTAAATTCTAAATTTATTGATTTATATAATATTAGTAATTCTGTGGTATTATATTTCTCCTACACTATTGTTGTATAAAAATAAAAACACAGTGTAAAAAAAAATAATAGATGTTATTAATTTGATAAAGTTCTTTGATTGAAAGTGCAATTAAATTTATTTACACCATAATTATGATGGAATAATTTTTAAATAGGAAATGTAAACCTTGTATTGATATTAATAATGAAATGGAATTGTATTTTAAAGCACAATATATTTAACATTTTCATAAGAAAGGACTGAGGAAAAATGTGTAGCTTATATATACTATTTTGTTTTTATAAATTTATTTACAACTAACTAATTGAACTATGGTTAAAAACTTGAATTATGAAAATCAAATTTATATATGTAAAAATACAGTCTTTTATTCAACTCAAATATTAGCGATTTATTTTTGTTGAAAAAATGAAAAAGATAATTCTTTTTTTTCTGATTCAGATTAAAAATCTGTAGGATTATATATGTTGATGAGTATTGCTTCTAGTAATAATGATGTATTTTTATTTTAACTAAAATATATTATTCCTATTCTGTTATAATATGTAGGCCCAATGTTGAGCACTATTAAAGCTTGTAATTTTGTACACTAGAGTCTGGCTATATTATCTTTTTTATATTTTGATTCTTTATTTAAAAAATATTTTACTTCCTCTGCTTTGTTTGTTACCTTCAACATAGGTGCTTTGCTTTGCAGCCAAACCGCATTGTCCATTGCTGATAATTCAGGAAAATAGGAATAAGGCAGAAGTTGTGATTGTTAGAAAAATAGTGACTAAAAGAGTATATGCTAAAAGTAGTTACCAAACAGCACTTTTATGATTTAAAACTGTTTTCGAGCAGCTGATGTGAACAGTAATTTAATAAAATTTAAGATATTGGATGTGCAATTTTACCTGTGCGTGCGTGGTAATACTTAATGGGCATATTCTTTTCAAAGTACAGTGCTTATACAGAAGAGAATTCTTTTTATTATATTTTATTACATGTAATTATATTATTTTATGAATCTATCTAGATTGTTTGTTTATGTTTTAGAAGATAACAAAGAGCGTAAATATGAAATCTATCATTGTGACACTAGTATGAAAGCTTTCTTAAGTTATCATGAACGTTTACAGACATTCCTTTTGTGGTACATTGATGGTGCAAGTTATATTGATGTTGATGATGAAAAATGGCAATTTTTTATTTTGTAAGTTGTTATGAATAGTCTTTTAATCTCTGTAAATTTATTTCAGACTTTGTAACCATGCAGGCAGCTGATAATCAGTTACTTTAAGCTTGTCTTTATGTAAACGCAGAATAATCTAAAAAATGTTTGTTTTGACACAGACACAAATGATGTTTTTAATTATTTTTTGTTTAGTTTGTAAAAATCACTTTATCACTAAAATTTGTTAATCTGATTTTTCAATCTGTTTACATAAGTGTAATTGACTATTCATGTTCAAGAACATTTTTTTATATAAGTCGAGGAATATGTTGACTTAATTGAAAATCCAGCAACTGTCAGCATGTTTGTCTTCTTAAGAATTAATTTTATTTTTTATAGAAAATGTAAAAAACATTTTCTACAGATAAATTTTCTGTTAATTCCATTTGGTTGTTTAGAAACATAAAGCAGAGATACAATGTTACCAAGTTCAAATGCATGAGTCACAGTTTCGTAGATATATTTACACTTAGTTTAGTATCTTCATGAAAAATATATTTAAGGATATTTAAAAAGCATTTTTGGTATCGGAAAACATTACCTTAAAATTATTTTCAACAAACTTGATCTCAATTCAACCCATTACTTTTCCCTTCTCATCATCATTGAAAGATATTCTTTAGGCTTTTAAAGTTATACTGTCTGCAAGCTGTTTAAATGACTATAACTTAAAACTGGTATGGTATAACAAACTGATTACTGGAAATATCTTAACTCTTCAAAAAATGCCTTTAATTATGAAAAATGTTTTTAAGATGAAGTTCCAGTTCATTACTTGAAAATAGTTGAAAACATTTTTATACAATTTTTCATTAATGGTAGCTGCAATATTGGAGCAATATACAATTGGCTATCAAGTTTTTTAGTGGTAGTATAAATGGAGACTTGTATCTTAAAATGTTATCTGAACTAATTTTATTAGAATTGTAAAGTTTTTCATTGCTCGAGAACATTAATGTATTTTGGAGATGAAATTTATGCTATTATTCATAATGGTTCACCGGTACAAGAATATCATAACAGCTGCAATGTATTGCGCTATTGAAGAGTGTATTGCACAGTGGGATGTAAGCAATTAACTCCCAAGGTCACGCAATCTCTTGCAATGAGATTTTTTTTGTTTTGGACATACATGCTAATGAAGTTTCCCTCAGAAGCCCAGAGGTTTCCCAGAAATTCTAAAATAATCATTAAAGTAGAATCCTAAATACTAAACAGTGGTGGCTAAAGATTATGAAAATGTTTCTCAAAAGTGTGTTTAGTGATTTGCAAATACTTTGAATTATTTTTATGTATCTTAAAACAGATTACTAATTTCAACAGTCACTGAATTAGAAATTATGTGAGTATTGAGTTTGTATAATTTACTTAGTAAAGTGAATCTACTGTACTTAAAACAGCCATACTTAAAAATATATTTAGTCATTCTATATTAAAAAAGTATACAGGTATGTAACATTTTGAAATACGCTTCACAGATTCATTTGTTAACAGTTATTTCCCAGCCAACTTTAATTGTTTCTTGAGGAAAAAACTGGCTTGCATAATATTTCATTTAGAAATAGCATCCAAGAGCAATATTACTGCCTTCAGTTTTTTCTAGTATTTCATTAGTATTAAATAATTCCGGATAGGATTTTAATTTAATATGTTTTTTTTCCTTTTATAAGAAATATTTTTTGTATTTAATTTTTTTTTATTGGTATATGAATATCTATTTTTAAACAAGGTATTTTTCTGTAATATTATTATATTTTTCCTTGAGAGTTAACATTTTAAAATATTTTATGATTACAAAAAATATTTCATTATTATAAATGCTTAATATTAACAACTTAGTAATTTAGTAATTTATTAATTTAGTAATATTAATAACTTCTGTTTCGTGTTTACCTCCAGGTATGAAAAATACTCTACTCCAGACAATAAGAAAATGTATAGCATTGCAGGTTATATAACAGTCTATGAATATTATGCATATCCATTGAATATTAGACCTCGTATCAGTCAGGTGTTAATTTTGCCACCATATCAGCATCAAGGTCTATGCACTCATCTTTTGAACACAATTTATAATTTTTATGTGGACAACAAGGATGTAGTTGACATTACAGGTAATATATTAATTGTGTACCAATGTATTGATTTTATATCGTTCAGCTTTAACTGATTGTCGTGTTAGTTATTTGATTTCTTATGCAATCCCCAATAGAATATAGTCCCTGGACAAGACCAGATACTACCACATTTGAAAGTACTGTTCCATTGCCTGTTGAAGAAGATCAGTGAAGTGCCTGATTCAAACTCCATAATATCAATGCAGGGAGGCAGAGATTAAGGTTGAGATACAGGAGAGCTTATAGGGAGGGCACAATTCACGCAGGGGTGTGAAGTGCCTTGTAAGATGAGTCTACATGTTACTACTGCAAAATTATCTTTTTTCATCTTTCTTATCCTGGTAATAATTGTGAGTGAAGATTGCAAAGGTGATTTATAACTTAAACAAGCTTGTAGCAGTTCATAGACAAATGATTTAAGGAGCTGTCCGATTCTGACCACAGTTACATACTATTTGAGATTTGAAGGTTAAATTATAAGTTATTTTGCTGGAATTTAGGATAGAATAGAATTCTTAACATACCCATGGTATGTTGAAGTAATGGTATTTGGATAGTGATTTAGCTCACACAAATTGATGGATGATTTCTCTGCAGCCATCATTATTTACTGCTCTTAAACTGCCTCTGTCAAATGCGTAACCATCTGGCTTTAAATGATGGAACCATGGAAGGGACCTTGAGGAGAGAAGGAGAGTTACAAGGCTCTTTTTTAAAGTAAAACATTGCACAGACTATGAGGAATAGCTTGAACCTGCTAAGATTGCAACAAAAAGCTTCTTTGTATAAACACTATAAAAAGGGTGTCCTGGGGAACAATGGATCTCTCAAGATGGTGATGGAATCTTTGTAGCTTAATGTAGGAGCTCTACACTGTTTTGCACTTACTGGTCTTTAGGGCTGACAGTTTTTGGCCATATTTCAGAGACTTAGAGGATCTGGTAATTGAATCATAAGTAAACTAATAGGTTTAAGACAAATGAGCCAAAAAAATTTTTACTATTAAATTTTACACTATTTAAAAAGATATTATGCCAATAAATAATAATAAATAGTGTTAATAAACTTATTGATGATATAAACAGCTTTATAAAGTTTGAAAATAAGATGCAGTAGTAGTTTGTTTCTATTGTATATGCCATAACCATCTGCTAGGCAACCTTACATGATACAAATATCATTTCCAAAATGATTTTACCATTTTCAAGGGATACAAACATCATGTGCCAGGCTAACTAAGTTATAAGTGTACTGCCTATACATTTCAGTTAGCGAAAGTAAATTATTTTTTCCATATGATAATTTGTAGAGCAAGAATGTGAAAGTGTTTAATAGCTGATGACCTTTCATTGTAGAACATCTTTTTGTATTAATTGGTTCTAGATAAAATTACTCAATGTTAGAAGAGGTAATTTATTTTAGTGAATGTTACCGGTTGTTGTTTACTTTTGTTTCAGTTGAGGATCCGACTGAGGAGTTTCAGCTGGTTCGTGATTTTGTTGATATCTGCCGATGTGATTCACTTGATAGTTATAGTCCTGATAAATTACATGAAGGTTTTAATGAAAAAATGGCTGAAGAAGCAAAGAGGTCTTCTAAAATAAATAAGGTATTATTTTAAAAAAATTCTCATCCTTATTCTGAAGAAAATAATAATTCCATAGAATATTTTGGAATTTAGATGAAGTCAAGTTAATTATTTACTAATCTTAGAAGTTGTCATTTTACTCTGATGTAATGTATTTGGAAAAGTTATGATGGTTTTAGAGATATTGGTTAAAGTTAATTTTATTTAATCAAAGTCTATAAAACTTAAAAGAGAAGAAGTAAATAAATTAAAGGACAGATTTTTTTTCTTTTTTGTTAAAACAGCAGTTGCTAACTAAATTTGAAAAACTGAATTTGTCAGATGGTACAAGTCCTTAATGATAATGTGATAACTGGTTAATTCATTTATAGTTATTTCTATGTATGCTAGGTACTGTAAACAGTTTAAGCAATGTGACTCAAATCATCCCCAAGAATGGTAGTCATTCTCAGAAATAAATGACACTACAGTTAGGCTTGTTAGGGAAAATGAATGAGGTGGTTTTCTGTTGTTTCTCACTGAATCTATTTATTATTCATGACAACATGTAAAACCCACCAAAATGCATT
This sequence comes from Lycorma delicatula, assembly GCF_047948215.1. Taxonomy (NCBI): domain Eukaryota; kingdom Metazoa; phylum Arthropoda; class Insecta; order Hemiptera; family Fulgoridae; genus Lycorma; species Lycorma delicatula. The sequence continues at coordinate 17,714,987 of NC_134459.1, forward strand.
TATCTGTTACATAAGTGATATATAGTGGTACTGATTTATGTTATTTGTACCTTAGGTACTTTACATGTATCTTCTCTTCTCAGTAGGGAAGATTATTTCTATACATGTCCATAAGTATATACTGTTAACATATAGAATTTATCAGTTAGAAATTCAAGATATATATATTGTTTAGGGCTGTCAGTTAATAACAGCAGAAAATATGTTTGTATATTTGATCAGCAATAAAAATGATTATTGTTAGTTATGTTTATTAAAGTAATGTAATACATATTACTTTGTAACTTAACTAATCATTACAATAAGTATTCTAATCATTCCATAAGTATTACAATTTTCAACTTTACTGTATTATATGATGATGTAGTGATTTACAAAAGCAAGATTTTAAAAAAAATGTCCTAAAATATTGTTGATAAATCTACTTTTTTTTAACCACAATGAAAGTATAGCATATTTTTCCAGTGAGTGGTTATATACATTATTTTTGTTCCTAATATACATTATGTAAGGTCCTAATTTCAACAAATGCTGAGGTACCTTTGGAATTCATTAAACCAAACTTATTGTCAGTGTATAAATGTTTATTTTGTCTCAAAATTGATAATACTTTTTCTTATACCTTATATTATGAAAAAAATACAATAAATAAGTTTTGTTTGTTTTTTTTTTACATAGAAACAAGCCAGAAGAGTGTATGAAATATTACGGTTGAAAGCTACCGATATGAATGATGAAAAACATTATAGGAATTACAGGTTAAATGTTAAAAAACGATTAAATATTCCCTATCAGGTAATTTTTAAATTATTTTTTTATTTTGGTAAATAGTTTTAAATTATATATTTATGGTACATTGTAGTAGCAATTTTTACTTTCCTGGATGTATAGGTGTACAGTACTATATTAGAAAAAATATGTACTAATTGTGTCAAATTTTGCATATTGGAACTTAACCAAAGCTTGATGTTTCATGACTAAAAAAATAATTACAGAAAGATTGTTACAAGGTCTCTTCAGAAAATAACCAAATATTTTTAATTACGTGCCAATGGAGATATTTAGTAACATGCAGTTGGCAGCATTGTGTTCCACATAATCTCCTCTGTAATCAGAAGTTCTTGGATTATTGATATCTCATCTAGTTTCATGTTATTTTTATTTGAGTGCAATGTGTTTAAGAGTTAGTACTATTTTTGTAATATGTCCTATTTTTACTTTTCAGGAGCAATGATACAATATAAAATTTTGTGTGAAACCGAGGAAACTTTCACAGGAACATTTCAACTTTTGAAATAAGTGTACGGAGATGATACTTTGGTCGTACATCATGTTACAAATGATTTTCACGATTTAAAAGTGGTCGTCAGTCATTGAAGATGACGCTCGAGCAGGAGGGCTTTTGACTTCAAGTGATGACACCCATGTTCAGAAAATCAATGATCTGGTGGTGCAGATCAGCGAGTGACTGTCAGAGAACTTGCAGAAGAGGTTAACATCTCAATTGGATCATGCCATTTTGACTGAAAAATTGAACATGCTTAGAGTTGCAGCAAAGTTTATTCCTTGTTTGATGACCGAACAGCAGAAAGAACATCGAGTAGACATTTGTCTGCAACTTCTTGGAACAAGCCGATGACAATGAAACATTCATGCAAAGGATCATAACGGTAGATGAAAGCTGGGTTTACAGCTATGACATTGAGACAAAAGTTCAGTCATCACAATGGATTGTCAAAGGATCTCCATGCTCCAAGAAAGCATATCAGTCTCGATCCAATGTCAAAGTGATGCTCTGTTTTTTCGATTTTAATGGAATTTGGATTTTAATGGAATAATTTTGAATTCTTGCCTCAAGGTGAATCAGTGAACTGTGCATACCATCAAGGCATTTCCAACAGTTATGTGTAAAAATCCACGAAAAGAGACCAGAGTTGTGGTAAAGATAACTCATGGTTCCTTCACCATGAAGATGCACTCACACACTCAGCCTTGTTGATTCATCAGTTTTGTGCCAAAAATCAGATTACTGTCTTCCCTTAGCCTGGTCGTCGTCAGACCTGGCTCCTTGTGATTTTTTCTTATTTCTGAAATTAAAATCTGTGATGAAAGGATACTGTTTTGACACTCTTGATGACATTTCATCATGGATCTTAAAAGCCATTTCAAATGAAACTATCTAGGACTGCTTCACAAAGTGGGAACACTGCTGGGAAAAAGTGTGTGAAGGGAAGTACTCTGAAGGGGACAAGGACCAATAATCTGTAAAATTAATAATAAAGATTTAAAAAATAAAGTTTGTTTATTTTCTGAACATACCTTGTATGAATGTGCATATTGGCCTGATTTTTCTTCATATCTCCAGGCTGATGAAATTTAGAACAATGATTTTTTTGTATGATCCATTGATGCCATTTTATTTTGGTAACAATTGGTAAAGGACATTGGGGAGATAATCACCATGGATCCTTCATTTCAAAATGTTTTTTAAAAATTAGAATAATATTTTAGATACTTACATACTTTAATGTTCCACTTAATTTTTCTCCAAGTAGTAGTCTATCGAGGGCAAAGCCTTTTGTAACCAAAGTTATGAAACTTTTTGCTGGCTTTTTTCACTTCTGTAAAACTGGTTCACTTCTGCAGTAAAAATTATTTTTCAATTTTTTATTCTCTCTTATTCATTATACCTCTGAAACTAAACATTTTTTATGTTTTATCTTTACTTGAAGTAGTTTTTTCTCTAAGCTGAATTTTGTACAACTACTTAACATTGACCCAAAAATTACTAAAAGTATTTTAGGATCCAACTACAGTGTTTGCTTTTGTTGAAAATGGTGTCTGTAAGATTATCCCATTTCTGGCTGAATTTAGAACAAAATTCATCTTATAACAAAAAGAACTTAATAATTGTAAGTTATCTTCTTCAGACAGTTTTTTTTTTTTTTGTAAGGCTCATTTCATTTATAATTTGGTATTTAGATTCTGACTACATATTTTTGTCTTTTTGAGTTTAGTTGATTGTTATTAAAGAGAATAATACAACAGAAATAGTTGTATTATATATTAATGTTGAACATTATATATCTTCACAGTTTTAACATGTTAATTAAATTTTATGTATAAAACAATGTTGAGATAAAGCAAGTATCTGTGAAAAATACTATTGTAAATAGTAATATATATATATATGTATATTTTATTTACAGAAAGAACAAGCATATATGAATAAATTGAGGAAGTTGCTAAATGAACAAGAATATCAGACTACTTTAACCTTAAATGGTATTGGGCAAAGAATTGAAAAATTAGAAAAACAATACAAGGAACTAGAAGAACAGTATTTACATGTGTTGAAACGTTATGAAAAGAGAAGGCATAATTAATAGTCTTAATGAAGATATACTTATTATTTGTGTTTGAAATTCTAAATATTCTGAAAAAAATTCATTCATTATATATTTCTTACTTCAAAAAATTAATTATTTTGTGCAGTTTTCCAACCTTCATGTTTCAGTTATTTTCTTATAATTTAATTAGAAGCTGTTTGTCAAAAGTGATGTTATAACAATTGAAGTTTTTTTTATATATAAAAAGTACTTGGGTTACTGTTTTCTGCACCATGGTTTTAAGTTAGTATTTGAATAAATTTGATTACTGGATTTTATCTTTTACTTAGAAATCTAATTTTGATATAAAAAAATTTGAAGAAGGTAAGGAAGTAGCAGATGGTTAAGACTGTTAGTATATTGTAAATAGTATTATTTGTTGTTTGTTAGCTTATATTTGTATGGTATTCCTTTTTTTACCTTTTTATGTACTGCTCTTCAGTTAACAACTTTTGTAATATCATGTTCACTGTGTTAAAATTTTTTTCACTGCATAAAATATTGTATAAAAATGTTTCACTTGCAATTATAATTTATTCCCTTTTTTTTAGTCTTTAATTTTAATTTTTAATAATTTTTTTTTAATAGTTTGGTTGTTGACTTTTAAAGAGTATGCAATGATTAAAAATAATAAATATTGTTTGACTTTCTTTTTATTGCATTAATTTTTACTCTAATTTAAAACTTAAAATTATGTATTATATATATATTTTTTAAATTATTAATTCATTTGAGATAAATGTTGAATTGTTTAAAAACTAATTTTTAATAAATTATGTAATTAAATTTTTTGTCTTAACAATTAATTCCTTTTTATTTCAAACCAAGTTTTCACCTATTGATGAGTAATGCAATCTTAAAAGTTTTAAATTAATGTACTTTTGAGTAAAACATAGTTATAATTTTACATAATTGTACCTTTACACCATTCTTCTGGATGTTCCTCTTAATTCACTAAGAGTTCCATTACCCTGCTGATATGTAAAAGTAAAGCAGTAAATATGTTATGTTTTACACTATTAGTAGCTGCAGGGCATGCCTCTGCAGCTAAGCTCTCCAGGTGGGTGGTGTCTCAGAATGGGATTTTTAGATGTCCAAAATTGATTACCTCTTATGTAAAAGATTTTTTTTGAATGATGAAAATTGATATAATTAAAGTTAAATTAGAAATTGATACTAACAAATCAGGATTTTCCACTAATAATCAGTACATTCTGGTGCCTACTTTTTTGTTATAGTTCATTATTTTATGAAGATAAACAATCACATAAATAAATAAAAAATATTTTTAAAACACCACTCGTAAATTAAACGCACTGAAAGGTAAAAAATTATTTTAGTACAGTATCTCAGAATGAATTTGACAACAAGCTTTGATGGTGATATGTTAGATTATGTGAAAGTCATAGTTTCAAATTAAAAATTTGATGTTTTTGCCAATTTTTTCTTATGCATGATGAATGGCCTAAAGAGTGCCAACACGCATAAGAAAAAATTGGCAAAAAAATCAAATTTTTAATTTGAAGCTATGATTCACATAATCTTGCATATCACCATCAAATTTTTTACATTTTAGCGCATTTAATTTCAGAGTGGTGTTTAAAAAATTATTTATTTTCTACTTTTTAGTGCATTTAATGAGTGGTTTTTTTATATATTTTTTATTTTCTACTTATTAGTCTTTATAAGTTTATAATTTACAGCTGCGCTAGCGCACAGGTTTGAGTGTATTTAGCGAAAGATTGGATTGGTATGTTTTACGGTGGGTGAATGCAATCAAAACATAGGACTAAACGATTTCTGGATAACCAAGATCCAGTCGATCAAGAGTATACCTTAAACAGTTAGCGCTCAATCTGCTGATACATATGCCGTTTGAATCGTGAAAATCGGACGAGCAGTTGCTGAGTTTATGGTGGTATCCCCTCCCCAATTTCCTAAAGACGCCCGGGGACACTTGAAAATATCATTTCATGGGTACCACTGGGAGCAGAGGGGTATTGTTTGGGGGGGGGGGTCGAAAAGATTTTTCAGTGCTAGGACCGATTGTTTTCGAGATATTTGTCATTTTCATCCAAAAATTCAGATCCAGTTAAAAATATTAAATTTTCCAAAAAATTTGATATATATTATACATGTATTTCTATATATACACACTATATCAGTATATAATATAACAAGTATACACCTGACCACCACGAGACATGTACTAATGAATTGGGATTTTCAGCTGGTGATCGGTACATTCCAGTGCTAAACTAAGAGGGGGAAGCACACCCATACAAATGCTGTTTAGTAGGATAGGATAAATAAAACTCAACTAGTGAGAAATTAATCTTTAAACCCAGTTGTATAGTTGAGATTTTGGAACCTAAAATCTAACTAAAAAAATGAGGTTCTAACCTGTTAGCCAAGGATTAAATTAAAATATATCATTTTTCAAGATTAGTTAAATGTTATTGGAATATTTAGAAGTAAAAAATATCATTTCAATTAAGGTCTTAGTTTTTTGGAGTGTTGATTGTCTGTTCAGTTGAAACTGTGTTCTTGTTTTTGAGAACTGCCTTTTCACACGATGTTTGATTTAATTCATAAAAATAAATTTTAAATTATCATTAAATTTGTGTTCCACTGACAGTTTCAAACAATATTAAATTTATTCCAAAAAACACCTCAAATCCTGGAATGCCTTTTGGGAAAAAATCACAGGTGTTTTAAAGATTATTTAATTGAACTAATACTCAGCAATGATAAGTAATGATTAGATGAACACCATATTAGAATATCAAATTTGTATTATTATAATTATCAGTTATTATTTTACACCTACTAGCTCTATAATATTTCCTAGTGATAAATAATAAACATTATTACAAAGCCAGTTTGAAAAGTAACCTCGGTTTGCCTATAAATAAAAAACCTGGATAGATAAAAATATTTTATTATATGAAACTTAAAACTAAAGCTTTTAACTAGTTTTGAACAAAGTTGTCATTTAAATTAAAGCATTTGTTATAGTGTGTTGCTAATTTAAAAATACCTTCATAAAATTCAGCTGCCTGGGTACGTAGTCAACCTTTCACAGCATTTTGAAGTTCGTTGTCATCATTGAAGTGCTATAATGCCACTTCATGTGAGTGAAGAGGTGAAAATCATTTGGCACCAAGTAGCCTGGACTTGATGCCAAATGTAAGGTGAATGATCAAAAATGTCCCATTGGAAATGATTTAGGAGTTCTTCGAGCACTGTGAGGATGAGCGTTGTCACACAAAAAAACAACACCAGATGACAGCATATCACAATGTTTGTTCTGTATAGTTCACCTAAGTGTCTTCGAAGTTTCACAGTAGACTGTTGAAGTAGCTGCTTGTGTCGCAGCTCTTCGATGATGATGACAAACTTCAAATTGTGAAAGATTAGCTAGGTACCCAGGTGGCTGAACTTTATGAAGATGTTTGTAAATTAGTGAAACCTATGACAAATGCTTGAATTTAAATGGCAACGATGTTGAGAAATAGTTAAAAGCTATAGTTTTAAGTTTTATATAATAAAATATTTTTATCTATAACCAAATGGTGGGTACTTTTTGAACAGTCCTCATATTTTAACTACTTTTAATTCCTTATTATCAAATAAGGACTACAAATTATTTTTGTAGTAGAAAGCAGCCATGATATTTCCAATCATGTGGTTTATATTCCTGTAAATGAAAACAATGGTATTTCTGTTGTCACCCTTAGTGTAAAATTTCTGAGTGTTTTACTTGTGGGTCAATCAACTTGATTTCATATGCAACAAAATCAAATCATACTGTTTTGATCTGCATAAAATACCAAGTTTTATTATACTTTCATGTATTTCCATCTTAAATATCTCATCTCTAGAATTTTACCAAAAATTAGAACAAGTTTGTGCAAGATATAAACATGGGCTGTCAGATCAGGCCCTCTAAATATGATTCATGTAGAATATATGTAGCAAATTAAAATTTTAATCTATCCATATATATATATATCTCATATATGAATATGCTAACTTAGGAAAAAAATAAAATGCCATCACTTATTGTTAAAGCAGTATCCACCTCTATCAAGTAGACAACATAAGCACAATATTTTGATGTGAAAGAATCACGTGAGTGGAAATAAAGTGATTGTAGTATCATCTTAGAAAATTTTCACCACATTTCTCTTATGTTCTTAGAAAATCTCTTATGTTGCCGATAATCACTGGTGTTTGTCTACATTGCACTTGAATTATCTACCGTAACACTTAAAAACACAAAATGATATTTTTACTTGTTCACCTACAATTGAAGATCATTTTCTCTAAATTTCACATGTTTTTGCTCAGTCCCTTTTAGATATAAGGCATCAAAAATCAGAAGCTTTAGAAAAAAATGTCACCTTTTAGACTTATTATTTATAAGTAGGAAGGTCTTTTTTTAATGTATTCTACCCCTTGTACAGTAAGTAAGTGTATTTTTGTCCCTTATCAGTTAACTACTTGAACTTGGAAAAATGCAATCATAAACCACATATTTCAAATTAATTTTTAAACTCCAGATAAAACGAACCAGGATATACATCTCATTTTTAAAGTGAATAGATGCCTTAATAATTATAGAAGTTATTAAAAGAAGTGTAAATGCTTGCAACAACCAATTTTACTAGTTGGTGACAAACTATTTTTGTTGAATATATTAGGTCATTAATTAAGTACATTTATGAACTATTCTACCGACAAATTAGGTTGAAAACGTAAATTTTTCTAAGATAGTGTTGCAACTCGCCGGGTTGGTCTAATGGTGAACATGTCTTCTTTGCAAATCGGCTGATTTTGAAGTCAAGAGTTCCAACGTTCAAATCCTAGTAAAGGCAGTTAATTTTATACGGATTTGAATACTAGATCATGGATACCAGTGTTCTTTGGTGGTTGGGTTTCAATCAACCACACATCTCAGAAATGGTCAACCTGAAACTGTACAAGATTACACTTAAACTCATACATATCATCCTCTGAAGTAATGCCTAACAGTGATTCCTATTGGCTAAACAAGAAAAAAAAGACAGTTTTGCAACCACCATCATGTGATATTTTATGGAATGATTCTAAGGTATTATTACAAGGGACAGCTAAAATGTAATGCACACTGGAACGTCAAGAGAACAAAATATTGCACAAAGTAACAGATGCTACCATCTTGAAGTTTTATTCCCTTACTACTAACATTCCAAAACTCTGACTTATGCCCTCATTTTCTGCAGTCGCTTTTGTTATGGAGCTGAGTATCCCTGCTGTATATCAGCTAATCTAAAACATGCATTGATTGAATTTTTTAACAGTGGAAAAAGTGAATGCTAGAGACATTTATCGTCATTTATAATCCATTATGATGATTGAAGTATTGTAAGTAGGTGGGCAATATAATTTCTTGTACCAGAAGCTGGTAAAGCGAATATTAAGCATGAACCTCGACCAGTTACTGTGACTAATAAGTAGAAACAATAGGAGAAATAAATTGATACAAAATGATTTTTGCATCATGCAACCTATCACCACCGAGATAGGCATATAGAAAGAATGAGTGAGACAAATTATTCAACAACTAGGCTACTGTAAAATCTGTTCGTAATGGTGGACTCTGATGTGAACAAATAACCAAAGGAATGTTGTGAACAGCTTCTGAAATGTTATTGTAATAATACAGATTGCTTCTTTATGAATATTGTGACTGGAAATGAAACTTTAGTGTATCATTATGACCAAGAAAAAAAATGGTAGATCATAGAATTCTGATGCTATGGTTCACCACAATCAGAAAAATTCAAAACAACCCTCTGCAAAAAAATAATTATTGTAACAGTATTTGGCATTCCAAACACATGTACATGACTGACTTCCTGGAAGCTGGGTCAACTGTAAATTCTGTGCAATACATAGAGACGTTAAAACATTTTTGGAGATATGTGTATCTTGTTGGAAAATCCATGAATTCGATAGTTCTACACAATAATGCTTGGTCATACACACTGGGTGCAACTGCCAAGGCTCTCATGAAGTTGAAATTTTAACTTATTCCACACTCTTTGTACTCATAGATTTGGCACCTTGCAATTTTTCACGTCTTTTCCTGCAATTAAAGAGTGATGTTAGAATATTAATTTTACCACAGATAACACAATGAAGTAATGGATCAAGAAAAAACCAGTGTTCATTGCTGGAATGAGAAAACTATTTTCCATTGGAAAAGATGTGTAAAAAATTTTAATTAGGAAAGAGCATGTTTGGCATACCTTATAAAGCCTATTTAAAAATGAAATGTGTAAACTGAAACTCGTTAAATTGATCCATTAAAGAACCTCCATGACCAGCGTCGCTGGTCAAAGTTTAAAGTAACACTACTTTTCATACCTATTTTTGGAAAAAGTAAAATTGAGAACTAGTAAGTTTGTTTGTTTATTGCATGAAGTTTTAAGGTGTTTTGATGATTAATAGTAAAATAAAATAACTCAAATAAGCTATTAAATAATGTAAAAAATTCCTAAAAATAAAAAAAAAGTGGGAATAATGAATTACTAAAGTTAAAGTAACTGCAACCATATTTTCCTGACAATACTATGAGATTATAGTAAAAAGCTCTGTTAAGATTATGCATCACTTGTGGTGGAATATGACATTTGACTTGTTTCAACTTTTCAAGATGTCCACACTTCACATATTCCCAAAGGAAAAAATCAAGAGGAGACAAATACACTGAAAACAACCCTATATTTCTTTTTTTTCAAATGTGTGTTTCTTCACACATTTGATGCAGCTCTCCAAGATTCCCTATCTAGTGTCAGTTGTTTCATTTCGGTAACCCCCTACATTCCTAACAATTTTTTTTTACATATTCCAAACATCTACCTGCCCAACTTTTTCCATCAACCTGTCCCACCAATAACAAAGCAACTATTCCAGGATGCCTATAAGTCTGTCTCTTCTTTTAGCTATACTCTTCCAAACGCTTCTTTCTTCATCAATTTGCCACAACACCTCTTCATTTGTCACTTTATTCTCCCATATGATTTTTAACATTCCATATAGCACCACATTTCAAAATGAAGAAAAGCTGAACTTTTCTTCTCAGGTACTCTTGTTCGAATGGAGTTTCACTTCAATATAAAGCTATGCTCCAAACATATGTTTTCTTGATGTTTAAATTAATTTTTGATGTAAGCAAATTATATTTCTGACTGAAAGCTCGTTTCGCCTGTCCTATTCAGTCACCGACTTGGGCTGCATTCAAGAAGGAATATAGGCTTATCATAAAGACAGGGAAACGTGATGCCCCACGGTATCTCGGAGTTTTCGAGTTAGGGGCTGGTCTCTTTCAGAATCCGCTGTTCTGTGCAGGAAGTCTTTAGATAGCGTCGTCATATGGCAAGCACGTGACACGCATCACGTCGTTGTCAAGCTTACAGTGAATGGCTTGAGCGTACTTTCAGTATAGGGATCCCACTGAACAGCATTTGGAAAAATGGGATAGAATTGTTAGGCTGGTAACAAGTTGTCTAATTCTCATAGGTGCTGATACGAACGCCAAATCGCCTCTTTGGCACAGTGGGATCACGGAAAATGGCGGCAAATTAATCGAAGGTTTCATCGCGCAGAATCATTTTGATGTTTTTAATGTAGCCGGCGAATTGTCTACTTTCGCCGGTGCAGTCGAAGGCCAGAGGGTCTTCCGTGGTACCAACATCGAGGATATCATTGGTAAGGATATTACTAGTAGGATTCAGAATTGGTCTGTAGTCCGATGATTGGGCGAGTGATAATAGACTAGCAGGTTTTAATCTGGTTAGCGGCTGCACAATGTCTAAAGGGGGAAACTTGGGCCAATCCGCCCGCCTGTGCAGGAAACGCCCCTGTTGCAGGGGCGTTTCCTGCACAGGCGGGCGGATTGGCCCAAGTTTTCTAATATTTTTGCGGCCAGGCTTCTAGTTTTTGCTCGAAGACTGGACGAACTCCCGTTAGATGACCTGGCAGAGGATTTTTCTTCTACGGTAGTTGAAGCCGCTGATCAGTCGATTCCCAGAGGTACGGGTCGAGAGAGAGTAGGTAGATGGTGGACTCGAGACTTGACCGCGATGAAGCGGATTGTGGGTTGGGTCAGGAGAGCCGCACAGCGTGAGGGTGACCCTCACGCTGCAGCCTTGCATGCGGACTACTGTAAAAGATCTAACCTTTTCATAAGATTAGGTCTTCTAAGAGTGATTCCTGGCGCTCTTTTGTACAACAGCAGGGGAATAAGGACCCATGGGTATCGTTTATAGAGTTGTTGGTCATAAGAAGACAAAAGACATTTTTCTGTCGGCTCTCTCGACCCAGGATGATGTAGACAAAGATCGTGTCCTCACTCTTCTGATGAACGATCTGCTTCCAGACGATACTGAGGTTGATGAAACCTCTTATCATCGTCGTGTCCGAAGGAAGTTGTAGATTTTCGCTCTGCAAATTTGTCTTCTGAGATTACTGAGGCGAAAGTCCGCCAAGTAATTTGTAGCATGACTAGGAATAAAGCCCCCGGATATGATTGTATCACAGTGGAACTCCTTGTTCGCATGTTGCCAGTGATTCTTTGTACCCTGACTAGGATTTTTAATAGGATGCTTTTTGCTGGATATTTCCTAGCATGTTGGAAACGTGGTGAGTTGAAACTGCTCTTCAAAGGTGGCGACAAGGACCCCACTGTAAGTTCTTCTTACCGGCCTCTGACGGCCTGTAGTAGGTAAGGTTTTCGAGAAAGTCTTTTACCTTCCTATCAGTAGCAGGTTGACTTCTAATCGTATGCTGATGGACAACCAGTATGGTTTCGTCCTGCCAAGGGCACAGAGGACGCTATTCTTAGGGTAATGAATTAGGCTTCGACCAGCGAGTGCAGATATGTACTCGGCGTCTTTTTGGGTATATCCAGGACCTTCAATAACTTGTGGTGGCTCTCTGCCTTGTTTCAGTTGCAGCAGCGTGGTTGTACGCAAAATGAGATTGAGACTCTCTCGAACTATTTCAGCAACAGAATCGTCGTCCTTCGTAACGGCGGCTGGGAAGTAGGAAAGACCCTGTCAAAAGGTTGTTCAGAGGGCAGTGTTCTAGGTCCACTCGTCTGGGTCGTTGAGTCGACTCTTTAATGCGATTGCGGATGCCAAGTGGCTGCCGCATCGTGGCTTATACCGACGACGGGTTGCTGCTGGTCGAGGGCAACTTGCGTGCTGAGATAGAATTCAGAGCGACACAGGCATGTAAGAGGTACTGAGGTTGGGAGTCTTCAGCATAAGATGGTTTTCAATGTAGAGAAAACCACTATGATATTTCATAATAGTTGTCTAGCCGCAACCCGTCACCCGCAGGTCGTGATGGACGGCCTTCCGATTAGGTATGTCACCGTTCAGAAATATCTGTGTGTCATCCTTGATGAGAGGCTTCAATTTAGGGACCACCTTAAGTTTGTCGCAAGGAAGGATGGCTTCTTTTGTGTCCGTAGAGTCATCTATCCCGATTGGGGGTTGAATTATCATACCATGCGTATTCTTACAAAGGTGTCTGTGAGGCCATAATGTTGTACGCTGCGCCTGTCTGGGCTCATCGTCTACAATTCCCATGTTATAGGAACATTTTATTGCGAGCCCAGCGTCTCCTTTTTTTAGCTGTTGTCGGAACATAGCAAGCGGTATGTTTCTAAGAAGAAAGGCCTTCTTACTTCTGGGAGTATGCGAGAGATTGAAGACCAAGGTTTTGATTCTTGGCAAGCCAGGTGAAACGATTTTTCTACTGGTTGATACACGCATGGTATACTTCCAAATGTTAGGGAGCTGCAAGCAATTAGCTCTTCCCCAATCAGTACACAATTCAGTTCCTTTAAGGACATGGTGCATTTAGGAGTTTGGCTTGATTGATTCGGGCTTGTGCCCGGATTTTAGGGTCCATGATACTGTGGACCATGTCCTCTATGTTGTCCGTGGTACGTGGCTGAACGTATCAGAGTTGTTAGAGAGCTCGAAAGAGTAAATTATTTTCTTGATCTGCGAGTCAACTGGAAGACTCGCAGAGAATGGACTATCGTGGCTGGCTTCCTCCGTTTCCTCGCCTTGAGCAGAACGGCTGAGGGGGTATAAGTAGTGTAGCACCCCTGGTGGCTAGAGACCGTCTGTATAGTTGATTGGCCGGAGGTAGGCATGTTGGCATCGTGGGGTCAGTTAGAAATTGTGGTGATTACTACTAATGTTAGTTATCGGCGAACGACAACTGCACTACCGAGGATATGGGAGACCATGCAGCCGTGAGGTGTAGTGTCATCTTGACGAAGGCAGTTTTTAATGAGCAAAATCTCTCAATTCTTTTGTACAGAATTCTTGTTAAAATGTTTGATGCATGAGTATTTAAGCTAATTGTTCTGTATTCTTTACATTTTTCTGCTCCTGCTTTCTTTGGTATCATAACAATAATACTTTTTGAAGTCTGATGCAAGTTTCTTTTTTTCATAAATATTACACACCAGTTTGTATAATTTATCTATTGCTTCCTCACCTGCACTGTGCAGTAATTCTGCATGTATCCTGTCTCTTCCAGGAGCCTTTCTGCCATTCAAATCTCTTAATGCTCTGTGAAATTCAGATCTCAGTATTGTATCTCCCTTTTTCATCCTCTTCTTCCTCTACAACACCTGTTGCTAATTCAGTTCCTCCACTACAATATATTCCACCCACCTATTGACCTTTTCTTTCGAATTATAAATTGATGTACCATCTTTATTTAACACATTATTATACTTTAATTTATGTACCACAAAAATCTCCGTAACTTTTCTGTATGCTCCGTCTATTTTACCAATGATCATTTCTCTTTCCACTTCAGAACACTTTTCTTTAATCCACTCTAATTTGTACTTCTGTTTTTTAGTATTTCTTAATTGTTGATAGGTTCTTTTACTTTCTTCATCACTAGCATTCTTATACTTTCTACATTCATCCATCAGCTGCAATATATCCTCTGATATCCAAGGTTTTCTATCAGTTCTCTTTGTTCCACCTAATTTTGCTTCTGCTGATTTAAAGATTTCCTTTTTAACATTTTCCCATTCTTCTTTTTTATATTCTACCTTATCTTTTTTACTCAGACCTCTTACACCGTTCTCCTCAAAAATCTCCTTTACCTCCTCTTCCTCAAGCTTCTCTAAATTCCACCAATTCATCTGTCACCTTTTTGCAGGTTTTTAAACCCCAATCACATTTCATTATTACTAACTAAATTGTGTTTGCTATCAATGTCTGTTCCTGAATATGCTTTGCAGTCAACTAGTTGATTTCTAAATATTTGCTTAACCATGGTATAATCTATCTGATACTGTGCAGTATTGCCCGGCTTTTTCTATATTTATAATCTTCTATTATGATTTTTAAAAAACATGTTGGCAATTATTAAATTATAATTTGTGCAAAACTCAATAAGTCAGTTTCCTCTTTCATTTCTTTTGCCCAGCCCTTATTCACCCACAATATTTTCCTTGCCTTTTCTGATGCTTGCATTCCAATTTCCATTTATTATTAAATTTTCATTGCCTTTTATGTGTTTAATTGCTTTGTCAATTTCTTCGTTCACACCCTCCAACTCAACATCATCCTGGGCACTTATAGTCATACTCAAAAGATTGAGTGATGTCGATATGGCCATTTAAGTCTTCCTGGTCTACGCCCTTAATACTATACTATTACTAGATCGTAGATACCGGTGTTCTTTGGTGGTTGGGTTTCAATTAACCACACATCTCAGGAATGGTCGAACTGAGAATGTACAAGACTACACTTCATCTACACTCATACATATCATCCTCATTCATCCTCTGAAGAATTATTTAAACGGTAGTTACCGGAGGCTAAACAGGAAAAAGAAAAAGGTCTACGCCCTTAACAACTACTGAAAGAGCTGCTGCCCTCTTTCAGGAATCATTCCTTAGTCTGGCTCTCAATAGATACCACTCTGATATGGTTGCACCTTTGGTCCAGTTACTCTGTATTACTGAGCACACCAGCCCTCTCACCATCAGCAAGCTTTCATGACTCATAGAGGGGGAACTTCTTTGTATACATATTAAACATGTTGGGATATTCAAACTGAATATCCAATAGCTCTATAATGCAGCAGTGAGTGTCCCATCTTATTGGAAATTTGTTCCTCAGCTAGGAATTGGCTTAATTGCTAGAACAATATTTTTTTAATAATTTATAAAAATTTAGACACAATTAGTGACCCAATGGTAAAAAAATTTTCTGATTACTGTAAAGTCCTGCCCAGGCGTCTAGAGTATGTGGATATTGAGTGTGATTATGAAACTACTGATGGCTTGTATTAGCAGATGTTATAGTAACTGAATGAACAATTAATACAAAATGTATATTTATCAGTATAATATACATATTGTATATATTTTTGCAGCATAATTGCATATGAATTTAGCACAGTTTGCAAAATTGAAGCCTTTTATGTCGATTTTTTCAATGAGCTTAAAGTAATTTTATTTTACATGAGTGAAACGTATTTTGAATATTTTCTATACTGACAGCTAGTATGCAACAGTAATCTTACAAAAATTATTGATGTGGATCTACTTTAACTTTTCCAAAAACTTAATTCTCAGTCCAGTTCTGTCTTGCTGCCATTCTACAATTTTTAATAGTATCTTTAATACTTAGTTTCTTGACTAAATTTAAGAAAAGAACTTATGTCAGTCTGTGGATATGTTTCAATGAATAAACATACTGCATGAGAAAAATTTCTAAGAGATTAACTTTCCAGTAACACCATGTCTGATTTATATTTCTAAGAGCTGTTATTTTTTTGTTTGAAAATATACTATAAGAGACTAAATGAAAATGAAGACAGCGAATGGCCATGTTAGTAAAAATCATATTTTAAAGTATAAATAAAAAGTATTTTTATTAATTATTAAAAAAAAGTAGCTTACTACAGTTTCATCAGTATTTATCAACCTATACTAATTTGATCATCAAATTTATGACCTGAGACCTTTATAATATAAATATTGTGGAGGTTACCCCTAATGATTGTGTATTTTGATCATTTCTTTGCACTCAGTGACACAAGCAATGTGACGTTTTTGCTAGGTTCTTTGTTACTCTTTTATTTTATGGAAAAGATGGTTTTTGGGACAGGTCCCAGGGAGGGTGGGGGTTGTTGTCCAATTGGTTTCAATGGTTCTGAGAATGAATGACGTTTAACGAAAAGGTCATTTCAATTTTTTACTGTGAGACCTATGGCCCTAAGGAAATTTTTCATGAATTTTTTTATTGGGTAATGGGAAATAAAAAGGATTTTTACTATTTTTGTGCTCCAAGGCCTCCTCACAATGAGGCCATAAATTCTAACCCACAGGTTAGAAGGGCTTTTCAGAAGTAGATAGAAAGAAAATGAATTAAATTATTTATTTATTTAAACATGCCTGTTAAAAGCAAATGTTGAGTTTAGTGACAGTGATAGCATCTTAGTCTTTAGCTTTCATCTGGAAGGTTTGAATTCTAGTTCTTTTTGGTTGACATTTCATTTATTAAAACGTTATTACACTTTCTTGTTTTCTTTCACAAGCCCTGAGATTATTTGGTTTATTAAAAAGCTCTAACATTTTCAAGCTATACAATAATAATGCCTATGATAAGCAATTAAAAATTTTGTTGAGTCTTTGTTACTGATATTTAATAACAATAACATCATTTGTAATGCTTCACTCTATTATTCAGTGAAGTGAAAGAAAGTACAGTATTTCAGTCCATGTTATCATGTTAGTTTGTATGGTACGATACAGTTTAGTTAATTTTTATAATAGTTTATTCAGTATCGTTATCATTAATTTTAATTTACCTTGTGTGTTTGTGCCAATCAGATTTTAACAATGAGTAATTCTGTCGTGAAACATAAACTGGGATAACACTTGATCAGCTGCAGAAAAAAATCAGCATTGTATATATAACCCTGAAATTGCAGTCAGAGAAATCGCTTGGAAATCAAGTAGTGCAACAGGCGTTAGGGAAAAAACAATTTTAATATAATAAAGAAACACAAAATTGATATTAAACATGTTAGCCCTAAAAAGACTGTGAAAAATTGTACGATTTTAAGAAGACCGCTAACAGAAAAAAAGTTATTTTGTTTTATACCAATAATGACTGAGCTTCCTAACGTGAACTAAAAATAAATGCCATGAATACTGATTCTGAACTGCCAAATTTTTCTAGAAGTACTTTACATTGTGTTTTAAAATCAATGAATTTTTGTTTCATGTCCAGAAAAAATATTTCTTTATCGATTGAATGCGAAGATTATTTCATGGTGGAGGGAGTATTTAAGAGAAATAAGGGATTTTGTGAGAGGGTAAAGAAATTTATTATCTAGGTGAAAGTTGGAATAAGGTGAGACATGTTCAAGATAAAGGTATGGGTGGATAAAGACTTAAAGAATGCAAAAGATGCTTTCATGAAAGGTTTGTCAACTGTGTTGAAAACCCCGGCTGGAAAAGGTAAACGAAAAGGTAATGGACGTACAAAGTGAAAATGAGTGTTTGAAGAGTGGTTTATGGACATTTGAATTCAAATTTTCCAAAGAGTATCACGATGAAATGAATGGTGACAATTTTATGCAGTGCCTTAAAAAAATGTTGCTGAAAGATCCATACGTCATAGTAATGGATAATGTGCCGTACCATTGCCTGAAAAAATTCCAAGTGCTTCCACCCAAAAATCGGAAATCGTTGAATAGTTAAAATCGCGTACACCGAAGACCTATTAAAAGTAGAACGTTTAAACTAGTAAAATGAGTTAAAACAAATATATTTATTATCAAATTGATGATATCGCAAAATCAAAAAATTGTATCATGTTACATCTTCCTCTATACCATTAGAATGTTAACCCAATAGAATTTATATGGCTCCAACTGAATGGCTACATTGAGAATAATAACTCAACATTTATGCTAAGTGATGTAAAATATTTATTGACAGAAGGGGTTAATATAGAGTAGATGCAAATATAATTATAATTAATACATATTTATATTAATTATACAAATTAAATATATTTATTATATTAATTAATTAATAAAAATATATATTAATTATATTATTAATTTAAATTAATTAAATATATTTATAATTATAAGCAATAATGCTTATATTGGACCTCATACTTATAAATGTTTATTTAAACATGAGCAATTACAAATACGTTAAAAAACCATTATGGTGGAAAATAGAAAAGGCCTGACAGCAGCGTATTGGGTGTTGAAGAAATACATTGAAGTAACAAATACTTTTTTCTGTTTTACTAGATGAAATTTTGATATAGTCATTAGGCCATTTCTTAAAATGTTTATTTTTAAGGGAAATATTTAATTTTATCACAGTTTTCTAGTTTTTTTACGTTGCAAGAGAAGTGTTTTTTCTCGGCTGGGTTGAGTTAAATTAAAATCATCATACTGATTTATTTTCGTTTGCTGCGCGGTTTTGTGGGAAGGATTAGTAGCATTAAGGGGGAAAAAAATACGTGAGTAGACAAAAGGCCGCGCCACTGTCAGTATCATTACAATGGATGAGTACTGATGTGATGACGGTAGGGCAAGTAGACTTTTATCGCGCCTTTTTGAAGCAGGACGACAACATGACATGCAATAGTACTTTTTAATTTTAATATCAATATTTCATATTAGAAATTTTAAATTGTTTCATTAAATGTTTATGCTTTTGTTTCCTTTTCAGCAAATTTCTTTATTCGGATTGCTAATTAATAGATCTTATTAGTAAACTTATTTTTAACGTTATTTTTATCTTTTACAAGAAAAAGAAATTAAAAAATAATAATGTTTTTTTACATTTTTATTGGCTTTTAAAAATTAGAAGAAATGTTAATTAAGGAGTTGAATATTTTCTAATGAACTTATTTCAAGAAACCTGTTGCATGTTTGAGGTGCCACAAACCGCAATAGCGCCTTTGTTTATAGCACTGCAAGTCGGCGTGATTTAATGTGTGCGGTATCGTTATATGTGAGACTTGAGTTGGTGGTATTGGTGAAGAGGTTGTTTGAAGTTTACGATTGTTTTGTATAAATTGTCAGTTGGCTATATTGGATGACTGAAAATTTGTTATTAGTTTTATTTGTGGTAGAAATTTACAGTTTTATTTTCACAAATAAAATTCAAGTAAGTTGAAACATTTTTATTAGATTTGTTATGTGAAAAGCCCGAGGTTTCAGGTTATTTACAGTACCATTAGTAACTGTGGAAGTTGGTTCAAATAGTCGAATTCCACTGTTGCTGTTTAATAATAATTAGTTGTATAAGTGGTTAACTGAGATACCTTAGTTCGTAGTCGAATGTTTAATTTTA